>NC_040039.1:4861068-5146106 GCF_003713205.1 Coffea eugenioides
AAAAAAAAAAAAGAAAAAAAAGGGGAAATGTGAAAAGAAGACAAAGTGCAGGAAATCAGCAAGTAAAGTTGATTTTTATGGTGCTGGTTGGGAGTTATTGAAAAAAAAACAAAAACAAAAAAAAAAGAAAAAAAAAAGAAGGGAAGTAGATGAATGAAAAGAGGAGAAAGAAAAAGTCGAAGGTTGTGGCAAGTGCCAATTTACTTCACTTGTGTGATGGTTGAGATGCCTTGAAGTTCCCAATGTGCAAGAATCTGTGTAATGAATTTCTGAGCACTTTCTTTATATCTTTTACACCCCTTTGACTCCTTTTTATCCTACCCTCTCACCCTAGCCCCATTACAACCTTTCAAAGTCCCTTGATTGCTGCATTAAAATTCATAAGCAAGTGGTGGCGATATGATATATGAGCAAGCCTATGGTAGTGTCATTCTATTGTGTTAATTTGAGAGCCATCCTATATACATATCCTATACACTTGGAGTGAATGAGTGCATTTTAACTGCGAGAATTGTCGAATTGGTATATTCTGATTTCGATGAGGTTATTGGGGAATTTGGAATGCCATTTTTGGTATGAACTACTGTAAAATACTGGGTATCTCGATCGCACCTCTGAGTTGAAGTATGCTTGAGGACAAGCATGATTTAGGTGTGGGGGGAATTGATAGGGTGTTAATTGTTGGTTATTTTATTGTTAATTTTCCCCTTTATCCTTGCCAAATATTATTTTAATTATTAATATTTACTTATATTTGGTATTGGACTCAATTTCAGGAAGTGAAACAGAAAACTACAAAAATGAGGGACTTTTTGGAGATAATTGGGATTTCAAACAATCGGGCCCACATGGTGCTACAAAGAGATTGTATTTCCTTTGCTGATTAGGAGATTGGAGTCCTACGGGCAATAGGAAACTAAAAGCAAGGAATTCGGTAGAGCCCCACCTTTGGTTTGATTCTCAATTCCAGCGGGGACCACAGGGATAAGAAGCTTTAGTCATTGTTGGCTTTAAAAAGGAGACAAACGTACAGAGAACTGATATCAATCAATAGTTTTAGTTTAGGCTTTTAGCATAGTTTTAGTTTTCTTTTCTTAGCTCTTTCGCATGGTTGTTCTCCATTAATGGAGGACTAACCTCTTAATTCTAGTCAAGGGGACAACTGAAGACTTGGTTCAACAATTACTGTGAGATCGAAATTATTTTAATCGCTTCCTCATTTATTGGTATTTATGTGTTTCCTGTTTTTAATTGTTATAGTCCTTGTGTATGATTGATTAGTGCGTAATAATTAATTATTCATATAGGCTATTTTGCTAAATAGAGGTAATTGAATCCGTAATTGTTCGTTATCTCTATCTTAGTAGCAACTGGCGTAATTGGGTTTATGTCAGGGGAGCATACGATCTAGCTTAAACAAACCCTCGTAGCGTGTTTGTTAGTTAGGATTGGGCCTTTCTAATTATTAATGCAATCTAGAAATTAAATCCTACGGTCGTACCTAGGGTTGTTTTTGGGTTAGAGAAATAGTTAACGGTCGTACCTTAACTATCGAGAAATTAAGGAAAGGTTGGTTGTTTATCGCGTGCATGACAACTATAACTAATCTATTAGTGAATGTGGAATTATCTGTGAATCAATGATCAGTGCCTGAACCATTTCTGAAGTGTACCCTTGGCTAGAGTTTTCCCTTAATTATTTCTCTTAATCAATTATTTTCTGCAGTTAATTTATTTAGTTAGCATTTAATCCAAAACCCCTCATACTTTGGACTCTAGAAGAAACGAATTATCCCCAGTCCCTGTGGATTCGACCCTACTCACCGCTATATACAAAATCTGTATTTTTCTCGAGTAGGTATTTATTATTGTACAGGTTCGGCACATGTCAATTTTTGGCGCCGTTGCCGGGGACTGGTGCTAGATTAATTTGTTTCTTTTTGAGTTCATCTTATTTTTATTTTTATTTATTTTATTTTATTTTTCCTCTATTTTTTTTATTATATAGTTTATGACTTCTAACACTCCGTATTTTGGTGATTTACTGGATTTTGTTTCCGAGGAAGGCAATGAGACTGATTTTTTTTTCTAAGTTTGCATATTTAGAGGCACTAAACTCTATTAGAGAAAGAATGGCTGCTGCAACCTGTGAAATTTGTTATGCCAGGGATCATTCGACCGGTATGTGCCTCGAATATCAAGATAATCTGAGTGTCCCACTCAATAATTATGGAGATTTTTCACCATGGTCTCAAACGTGGTATAACCCTAATCCAAACGGGTATGATCAAGGATGGTGGGATAACTCCAGTTATAATTATACAACAGGGCCACTAGATTTTCAACAGCTAGAGTCTCAAGAACCGTCATCCATATCAGGTATGTCTCTTGAAGAAATAGTTGAATTAATAGCTACTAACACATATCAAATTCAACAGGAGGTACATCAACTTCAACAGGAGACACAAAGGATGAGTAAAGAGATGAAAGAAGCAAGGCTTGAATGGGCATTTAAAACGAGCAAATTGATTTCTCCAGTTTATGAAGAATTGCCCTCACCGACTATTATCGACCATGAGGAAGATGAGAGTGCAATTATTCTGACAAATGACATGGTACTGCAAGAGTCTCAAGAAGAAGAATCTAAAGATGTAGTTGAAAAGAAAGTTGAAGAGCAAGAATTGAGACCCCAACATCAAATGGTTCAAGTGAATGAATCCAGTGAACAATCTCCAAATGCGGTGACATCTCCTCCATTCCTTGATCAATATTTTCCTGACTCTTATTCTTTAATTCCTGTTAGTGAGATTGATTTTATTATACCAGACGATTTTGAATTTCATGCCAGGAATAAATTAAGAGTCATGATGGCAAAATATCTCGAACCAATAAGTGCTCTTGATGGAGGAGTGAGTGAAGATTTAAGATCATCACTTGTTTGTTTGGTGCCATTTACTAGTCCATGGAAGCCCGTAGCTCGTGTGCCCAAGAATTACTCTATTTACGAGGGCTATCAGGATTACATAAAAGATGAAGCACTGAAACGAGTCACAAGATTTTATCCTCCATGAATACACATGAAAATGTCTAGCCAAAGACATTAAAGAAAGACGCTACTTGGGAGGCAACCCAAGACTATTTGTTTCAGTTTTCATGCATTTTTGAAGTTTTAGTTAAGTGTTAGTGTCAATTAATAGTTTGATGTTTGGTGACAGGAAATTAGCAGTTAAGCGTGCCCACGCCAGGTGGTCATGCCTGAGGGGAAGAAATTTTCGTGCAGGTTCTGAGGACTCTATAGCAGTTAAGCGTGCCCACGCCAGGTGATCACGCCTGAGGGGAAGAAATTTCGTGCAGTTGAGCGTGCCCACGCCTGAGACAGGGGTTGCTTGTTTAAAAAAACAAAAAAAAAGGGTGGTGAAAAGACGAAATTGCCCTTACCAAATGCAAAAAAAAAAAAGCTAAACAATTTTTCAAAGGGCACGAAGCCCTACTCTCTTTTTCTTCTCCTTTCTTTTCTTTTTCTTTCTTCTTCTTCCTTCTTTCTTTTCTTTTTCTTCTTCCTTCTTTTCTCCTTGTCCGCCGCCGCATCTCAACCCACTGCCCGCCGGTCGATCGCCGCAGCCCAACACCACAGCCACGATCGGCCGCCGCCCATCGCGCCGCCCGATCACCTCGCTTCGCGCCGCCGCTCGCCGGACCAGCCGTGCGCGCGACCACACCGCCCCCTTGCGCGCGAACTGGCAGATCGCGCCGCCTCCAGGCAGCGCTCGCACCAGCCGCACAGCAGCCCACCGCGCGCGCAGCTCGCCCCATCGCGTGCGACTCCGCCTGGCACTCCGCACGCCGTCCATCGCAACCCCGACGCGAAACTCAGGCGCGCGGCGCCTGCCCTCCCAGCACAGCTCAACTATCAGCACCAGCGGACACCTTGCGCGCTCTCTCCACTTCACCCACGGCCAGTAAAACGCCCCGGTGAATTCTTTCTTTATTTTTCTGTCGCTGATTAGCTGAGGCCAGTTTAGTAGTTTTTATCAGCTGATGCCAGAATTCATTTTCGTAGCTGAGGCCAGATTCTTCTTATTTGTTAGCTGAAGACAGAAATTTTGTGCTTGTTTGGGTGTCGTGCCATATCTGTGGTTGATTGTTGCGTATTAGGTATATTTTGTGTTCGACCAGGGTTATTAGGGGGAGGTTCTCACTTTGGTGGCCTGCTTAATCAGTTTTTGGGGGAATTTTACTGTATTTGTCTAATTCACTGATTTTTGGGTTAAATTGGTAGTATTTGGGGAGTATTTTGCTGTTCACAGGATTAATTAGCTTTTGGGGAGAGTTTATTCTCCGTTTCTGCACTTGTCTGTGATTGGGAGCTGTATTTAGTTGCCATTTGCTTTGTTGGCTATTTGTTGACTTCTTTGGAATACCATTCCCTTGCCTCCACCCTGCCCTCTGATTTCAAATGACTAAACCAAACAAATAAGGGCAAGAACAGGTCCGCCTTTCCCTCCACAGTCGTAGTTCATTTCTGCCCTCCTCCGTTTTCAGGGAAGTTTCGTTGCCCCCATACCTCTGTTTTGATCTTTCTTTGCTTACATTGAGGGCAATGTAAGGTTTAGGTGTGGGGGAGGGTTAACTATGCTTTGACTGTGTTTTTAGTTGTCTGATTAAATTTTTCCTTGGCTTAGTAGTTTCCTTCTTTAAACGGTGATGAATGCAATTGAGATATGAGTATAAGTAGCAAGTTCATGCCATGGGTGCTCTATTTTCCTCGATGATGAATTGATTGATGAATATGCTGAACTTGACATAAATTTGACCACTTGTGCGATTTTTTGGCCTAATTTTTCGTTTGTTTGAGTGGTCATTGCACATGGTTTGTCATTCTAGAACTTGCTCGGTTATGCATGTCAAGACCACATTTAAATGAGTTTAATGCGTTGAAATGATAGGGCACTTAGGAATGAGCCATTTTTGGACTTTCTTAAAACCAACCCTTGGATTATTTACCACTAGAGAGCCAAGTTGAGCCTTAACCCTTATTCTTCGCTTGAGACCCTAGTTTCTAGCCGTAAAACCTTTTTTTTTAGACTCTCTTTTTGAACCTCGTGTGAAGAAGTGCTTTGATTTCATTATACAGAATTTTGGAGTATTATTTGAAAGGCAGTACACCTATCTATTAAAAAAAAAAAAGAAAAAAAAGGGGAAATGTGAAAAGAAGACAAAGTGCAGGAAATCAGCAAGTAAAGTTGATTTTTATGGTGCTGGTTGGGAGTTATTGAAAAAAAAACAAAAACAAAAAAAAAAGAAAAAAAAAAGAAGGGAAGTAGATGAATGAAAAGAGGAGAAAGAAAAAGTCGAAGGTTGTGGCAAGTGCCAATTTACTTCACTTGTGTGATGGTTGAGATGCCTTGAAGTTCCCAATGTGCAAGAATCTGTGTAATGAATTTCTGAGCACTTTCTTTATATCTTTTACACCCCTTTGACTCCTTTTTATCCTACCCTCTCACCCTAGCCCCATTACAACCTTTCAAAGTCCCTTGATTGCTGCATTAAAATTCATAAGCAAGTGGTGGCGATATGATATATGAGCAAGCCTATGGTAGTGTCATTCTATTGTGTTAATTTGAGAGCCATCCTATATACATATCCTATACACTTGGAGTGAATGAGTGCATTTTAACTGCGAGAATTGTCGAATTGGTATATTCTGATTTCGATGAGGTTATTGGGGAATTTGGAATGCCATTTTTGGTATGAACTACTGTAAAATACTGGGTATCTCGATCGCACCTCTGAGTTGAAGTATGCTTGAGGACAAGCATGATTTAGGTGTGGGGGGAATTGATAGGGTGTTAATTGTTGGTTATTTTATTGTTAATTTTCCCCTTTATCCTTGCCAAATATTATTTTAATTATTAATATTTACTTATATTTGGTATTGGACTCAATTTCAGGAAGTGAAACAGAAAACTACAAAAATGAGGGACTTTTTGGAGATAATTGGGATTTCAAACAATCGGGCCCACATGGTGCTACAAAGAGATTGTATTTCCTTTGCTGATTAGGAGATTGGAGTCCTACGGGCAATAGGAAACTAAAAGCAAGGAATTCGGTAGAGCCCCACCTTTGGTTTGATTCTCAATTCCAGCGGGGACCACAGGGATAAGAAGCTTTAGTCATTGTTGGCTTTAAAAAGGAGACAAACGTACAGAGAACTGATATCAATCAATAGTTTTAGTTTAGGCTTTTAGCATAGTTTTAGTTTTCTTTTCTTAGCTCTTTCGCATGGTTGTTCTCCATTAATGGAGGACTAACCTCTTAATTCTAGTCAAGGGGACAACTGAAGACTTGGTTCAACAATTACTGTGAGATCGAAATTATTTTAATCGCTTCCTCATTTATTGGTATTTATGTGTTTCCTGTTTTTAATTGTTATAGTCCTTGTGTATGATTGATTAGTGCGTAATAATTAATTATTCATATAGGCTATTTTGCTAAATAGAGGTAATTGAATCCGTAATTGTTCGTTATCTCTATCTTAGTAGCAACTGGCGTAATTGGGTTTATGTCAGGGGAGCATACGATCTAGCTTAAACAAACCCTCGTAGCGTGTTTGTTAGTTAGGATTGGGCCTTTCTAATTATTAATGCAATCTAGAAATTAAATCCTACGGTCGTACCTAGGGTTGTTTTTGGGTTAGAGAGATAGTTAACGGTCGTACCTTAACTATCGAGAAATTAAGGAAAGGTTGGTTGTTTATCGCGTGCATGACAACTATAACTAATCTATTAATAAATGTGGAATTATCTGTGAATCAATGATCAGTGCCTGAACCATTTCTGAAGTGTACCCTTGGCTAGAGTTTTCCCTTAATTATTTCTCTTAATCAATTATTTTCTGCAGTTAATTTATTTAGTTAGCATTTAATCCAAAACCCCCCATACTTTGGACTCTAGAAGAAACGAATTATTCCCAGTCCCTGTGGATTCGACCCTACTCACCGCTATATACAAAATCTGTATTTTTCTCGAGTAGGTATTTATTATTGTACAGGTTCGGCACCTGTCAGTTGCATATAACATTTACTCTTAATTTATTTGCAAATTCTAGACACCCATTGAATTGATTTGATTTGGTTCTTTGCAATAGTTTGTGCCATCCTCTTGTTTATGTAAAGATTATTCAAAACGTAAAATGCAAAGATTGTTCTCGGAATTTCTTGGAACCATATAGATTCATTTTTTTTAATTGCTCCATGAATTTACTTCTTTCTTTATTGAATGTTTAGACTTTGGAGATGCCAAGGATTTTATGATGTCAACCATTGTAAGAAAACGGAGACCTCCTAAATAGGTGCTTTGAAGTTCCAGTTAGCTGAGTATTGGCAATTCCTATTTTTGTAGGGAGGGTCATACGTTTGATGTGATAAAAACAATTTGAAATTAAAAATAAGAATTTTTCTTATTATAATTTGTACCTTATCCCTATGCACATACAATATATATGAAAGGTGTTTTCCCATCTGTTTTTCTTTTGCTAAAAATGAAGAAGGGAGAGAAGTTGAGGAAATAAGTTTGTGAGGAGGGAATGTATTATTTCAATGTTTCCAAAATTTAGATAAAATAAAGTTAATTTTCGGTTAGAAGATACCATATACCAGAATTAGAACAACAGATTAAGACCACCAAAAATCCCAATCATGAGCAAATAAATTTAGACAATCACTCAGCTTCTTATATTAATATTCGATTGTAACATTTCCAACAACTAATACAGTAATTTGATTATCTTTAATTATCTTATGTACATTAAGAAATTTTTGCTGTGCTAATTTACTAATGCGAAGTGTTTTTTTTTTCCCACCTCAGTTTGGTAGCTGCCTTGTTATTTACATACTAGCAAGGGCAGAGATGAAATAATTGTGTTAACAGACATTTCTTTTAGGAATTTTGGTTGTTGCTTTTTAAGTATGGTCGACCAATTGTTCAATTACAATTACTGAAGGTTACATGGGATAGATCTTTGATTGAAAGCTACAGATCGGCGGACAAGCAAGCATTCAGCATATCGCCATGGTGTTTTCACATCGGTATTCAACCCACAGTCACATATTGGAGGTATTGGATTTGATCTTGGCATCTTCTTCCTCTCTTCTTCTACCTTGCAGCTGCAAGAGAGAACTCTCTTTTGATTGAAGTAGATAAAGCTGGTGAGAGAAAGAGATTATTATGTCCCTTTAATTTTGGTTCTGATGCTTCAACTATAGTTGGACAAAAATGCCTTTTGATTCTGGCTTGATTTATTTCTAAAATGACCAAAAGTCTTAAAACTATATACTTTTAATTGTTTAAAGGTCGATCAGAGACAGCATTTAGATCAAGGGCCAAAACTTAATAACAAAATGATAGTTTAGGGGTTTTATAGGTTTTTAGCTCTTATTATTTAGATTATCACAAGTACAAAAAATTAAATTTACTACAAATATGGAATAAAAGTAGTACGATAGAGGACTCCTAGGACCATGGAATTCCTAACTATTCTTGTAGGTGAAAGTATTAGTTAAATGATTATTATTACCTTAACTAGTTATGGCATAATTTTCAAATATACGTGATACACGCTTTTGCAAGTATACCAACCATATTTATAACTACTCCACATCTACTAATATGATATGAAACTAACTATAGATTAATTAGATTCTCTGAAATTATATGGAGCAAGCCACTCAAGTTACAAAGGTGCAATCCTACATTAGTAAGTTAACTACCCAAATTTAACAATTTCATGCACTAGTATTGAATCACAATGTTCATTGATTAAACAATATCTTTAGATAATCACAATTAATTTAATCATGATTGTTATGACAAAGGTACTAAATAACTCACTCAAGAAATAAGCTCAAATGGCCACCAGAAATTCACTTAACAATCATATAAGGCCATTCACACCCTAGGTTTATAAACTAGCTAACATGAAAGAAAAGAAAACAAGATCCATACTTATATAATAACTAAACATAAAAATCAATACAAGACATAAAATGATAGAAGAGATGTTACCCTTATCACTTGAATTCCAAACCCTACATCTTTATTCTCAACTTCGTATATGTCCAGCTATACACGATGATTGGATGAAACTAACTATGCTAAACTATATTGCACTAATGAACTAAAAGGTTTCAGTGAAAGATTACATTTTATGTAGTTTCTCTAGCCTCCAAAGTTACCAAAATAAGCTCATAAGAAACCTATTTATAAAATATTGAAACTCCCAAACAACTTGTTAAAGTCGATGCAAATCACTCCTTGAAATTGCCAAAAGTTGATTCTGCAAGTTTCCATGATTTCTTGGGCAATTCCCACAGAAATTTGTTCAGAAAAGTGGTCCAAAACGTTGTGTAAATAAGCTACAAGTTAGAGTAAGTTATATAGCAAAAATATGAATTTGAGGCATGGAAAACATGGGGTAGGTTACGTTTTAGGCCGCGATTTGTCCTACCTTGCAAGTTTGCACTTTTCTGATAATTATGGAAATTGCTTTGTTTCTGCACTAATTTGAACTACAAATTTCTTGATGCAAAAAATGAACTAACTCTTGTAGAAAATAAGAAATTGTAGATAATTGAATTTGCTTTCCAATGCATGAAGAATCATGTCAATTAGATCTTTGTAGACTGAGAAATGATAGAAATATCCTTAACTAGTCAGTACCCTTTTCCAGATTTTGACGGTAAAAATGCACTTCTGTATTTCAGAATTTTGACCATGAAAACGTATGAGCTGGAATTTTATGTTTCATAAGAAATGTAGCCCTTTTTCTTATCTTCAAAATGGTTCAATAATTATCTCAATTCAATACTTGTAACTCATGTTAGAGCCGAAATACCAGAAGGTGTCAGAGCAACCAATCTTTTCTGCTTTTGATCTTATTTGCATTTTACACTTTAAACAATTTGTACTTCATGTTTACTTTAAATCATTTCAAATCATTAATAATCTTGCAAATATCATCTTACTTTACTTCATTTGACGATTGAACTATTAAAGTCTATAAAAAACATGAAGTTTGAACCACTTAAAATTGTAGAAATGCAATTTTCACGCTTAAACCACAAAATTCAACATTCACTAGAACCCTAGTGATTTAACTATTAAGAAAACTAAAATACACCAAAAATTAAGTAATCAAACACACTAAAAAGATGTCAAATTAACACTTATCATTGAACTAGTGAGTTTTAATGAGAGTTCGGAAGGCATTCAATTGTTGCCTAAGAAGGGGTTAGGTTTGGGCCGTAAGAAATTGGTACCACAACTTTAGGTAGCTCAAAGCTAGCTTTGCTCCTCTGACTATGGGCATGATACCTAGGACTAGATTTTAACCAAATCTTGGGAAACTAGCATGTTGTTGGATTGAAAAATAAAGATGATCTATGGTCGGGACTCGGGAGGAGCTGGCGTAAGTTGTGGATCAACTTTATTTTGGTTCCACAGCGAGGTTCCTATATTGTTGAAGATGATTTTGAGTGAGAAAGGTGTAGATTTGGTATATTGAGATAAAAAATATAGATGCTAAAGCGATTATGGATCAGATCAATTTTCCTGGGGTTTGGGTCATCGTTACAAGGGTTGACATGTGAAATCATTTCTTTAAAAAGATGAATGTGGTTTTAGAATATAGATGCCTTAATCTTGGCAGATCATTTTAATTGTCCTTCAAATGTCAGGGAGGTTATTAAAATCTGTATTTGGAATTTGTTTCAAATATTTTAGTGGGCTGTTTGACATAAAAAGTGTCTTTAAAGTTATCAACTTAAGGGAGTAACAGAATTTCTCTCTCCAAGAACATATTTGAAATCTTTCAAAGGATACTGGTGTACTGCAAATTAGGACTGTCATAATTGCCCAATGTAAAATGATGAAAAGTTCTATGTTTCATCTTGGTTGATACAAACAAAATGTCGCTGTATAGCATTCTTTCAAAATGGCGTATGGCAAACCAAATATCATATGCATGCCCCAGCAGTTGATACCAGACTAAGGTGTAGCACTATGTCCCAAGTACAAGATCAATTTCAACAGGGCATACCTTATCAGATGCCTCGCTGCCAAGGTTGTCTGAAAGATTTGGCAGTTTTTCTCCATAGCATGTAACAATTGAATCCAATACAGATCTAGTGTCCTTATTTGATTTCATAACTGCAGCACTGATGCATAACGATTCAAATTAGGATGGAATAAACAGAGTTCATGTTAACATCCACCAAATTAATATTCGTTCTATCCAGATGGTGCAGTTTGAAACAGGAAAAATGTCAATGTGAAATTTAGGGATAATTTCACAAACCTCCCCTGAGGTTTCTGACACTTGCACTGAGACCCTTCCAGGTTTTAAAAATTACACCTAACTCCCCTAGCAGATTATTGGGGCCCAAATCTGACATGCAGAGCACTGAAATGACCTATTTGTCCTCAGAGGATACATTTGCACTGACGTTAACTACCTACACAAATGCATTTGGAGGTTTCTAATTATGTTTAACCAGAATAACAGAAATTTTATGTCTAATGAAGGTGATTAAAAAATGATTACTCTTAGGCGCCAATAGAAGATGTAATTTGGCGCCAATTTCTGATGATGAGTGATGTGACGAGGCTGATTGAACATGTCTTATATAACATGTCTTATAATTTGGCGCCAATTTGGCAGATAACACGTCTTATATCTAAATGCTAAGAAACGGGACAATGAAGAATGCAATGGAACTGGTGTGAAGCTGTCTTCATCTGGTGGAAGTTAAGCTTCTTAGAAGCAGAAATTGAGGTACCAATTTTCATTTTCAGATATGCAGTACTATAATCTCGTCCGTTGTAATGAATCAGTTTGTTAAAAAAGTGCATGTTATCTATTAAGGTACTAATCTTGATCAGTAGATGTGTCAAGAAACTAAAGATGTTTGTTGCTTCATGCAGTACTGTAACTAAAGATGTTTCTTGAAATTTCATGCACGATGGATGCATAGAAGATGTTTTCTAGAAATTTCATTAACTTCTATTAAAAATGTGCATGAATGTATTAGCAAATATTGACTGTTTTGCTTGATCAGTAGTTTCTGTAATGCTGAAGTACGTTGATATGTAGTGAGATGTATGCTGATGTGTTTCTGGAAATTATATGTGTTTCTGTAAGAATGTAAAGGCAGGAAGCATACATTTTTATTTAATCACTACTTTGCATCCAAATCTGAAAATGTAGGATGGGGACTATTGCAGCTGCATATGACATTGTTGTTCACTGTAATGCAAACAAAATCAGGATTCCAAATGTTGATCCAAGTGGCTACTCATACATTAACTTGTTGTTTGATGTAACTGAAAACGCACTGAGCAAGATAAGTGGGAATGTTAACATGATTATGCAGATGAGATGTGAAATTCCTGGAAAAAATTGCACGATGGATGTTAATGATGATTATTCTATTAGTGAGATGTTCAAAATACATCAATCTAAGCTAGTGATAAACTTGCATGTCTCTGATATGGAAATTATCCCTGCTGATGAAGAAAATAACTTAGTAAATCTGACTACTGTGAACATGCAAGATACTCTGGTTATTAGTAAACAGAATAAGAAGACAGCAGCTATAGATGTTGATATCTCAGATGATCAGTGTAACGCCCCTGACCAATATTGTCCCACAGTTAACCACCCCATTGGGCCGTGGGTTTTGTTCTTGGAGGTGGGGTTATACCCACAACAAGTGAAGAGCCCAAGCCCGCAGGTCAAGAAGCCCAGCACCCCTCCAAAAGGCCTCGGTCAGGTGGGAGAGACCACTATAGGCTATTAAAGCAGCCCCAGGACTTCCTCCCTAGCCGATGTGGGATCATTACAATCCACCCCCCTTAGGAGACCCAGCGTCCTCGCTGGCACACCGGGGTCGGGAGTCGGCTCTGATACCACTGTAACGCCCCTGACCAATATTGTCCCACAGTTAACCACCCCATTGGGCCGTGGGTTTTGTTCTTGGAGGTGGGGTTATACCCACAACAAGTGAAGAGCCCAAGCCCGCAGGTCAAGAAGCCCAGCACCCCTCCAAAAGGCCTCGGTCAGGTGGGAGAGACCACTAAAGGCTATTAAAGCAGCCCCAGGACTTCCTCCCTAGCCGATGTGGGATCGTTACAATCAGTATGGAGATTCTAGCTCTGATTCTTCATGGAGACACAATCCGTATAGTGACAATGAGGATGAATTAGTTCTGGATAGGGTCTCAAATGATGATAGTGAAGAAAGTGATACTAATTTTTTTGATTTTGAAGACAATGAAATGGAAATTGTGGTGCCTGATTCTGAAAGTGAGGAAGGGGATAATTCTAGGAGACAGTTAATAAGATCAAAGATGTGGATTTACAATCTTAAAGATGACATAGAATTTGAGAAGGGTCAATTATTCACCAATGTGGATGCATTTAGAGCTGTCTTAAAAGATTATGTTATTCAAAAAGGTTTTCCACTTCTGAGATTGAAAAATGAGAGATCGAGAGTGACTGCTATATGCAATGCTGAGGGATGCCAGTGGAGAATACATGCATCACCAGTGGCTGATAATATAACTTTTCAGATTAAAAGTTACCAATCACAGCACACTTGTATGATGGATAAACACTGTGCTGAAGCCACTTCTGATTGGATGGCCAAGAAGCTGGTTGGTGTCATGAGAGATCATCCTAATATGACCAGCAAAGGTGTAGAGGCAGAGTTGAGAAAGTATGGTGTGAAGCCAAGTAAAATGCAGATTTTCAGAGCTAAGAACAAAGCACTTAATGAAATAGAAGGCACACATGCTGAATCTTATTCTAAACTCCCCTCATATGCTGAACTGTTAAGGAACAATAATCCCAATAGCATTTGTAAAATACATTATGATAGGCCAAATCTGTTAATAGAGCCTAAATTTCTGAGAATATTCATTAGCTTTAGAGCTCAAAAGCTGGGATTCCTAGAAGGTTGTAGACCTTTTGTGGGATTTGATGGATGTTTCTTGAAGGGTCCATTTGGAGGTGTGCTTCTCACAGCGGTTGCTTTGGATGCAAACAACAGCATTTTTCCAATAGCATTTGCTGTAATTGAATGAAAGAACAAGGATACTTGGAGGTGGTTCTTCTATTACTTTCAAGAGTTCTTTGGACCATTAGACAACAACATCCCTTTAACTTTCATGAGTGATAGGCAGAAGGGACTGAATCTTGCTTATGAGGAGATATTTCCTGATGCAACTGGTAGGCATTGTTGTAGGCATATATGTAGTAATTTCAAGTCTCAATTTCCAGGAATATTACTTAGAAGTTTCTTTTGGAAGGCAGCAAAAAGTTATGATGTTGTTGGCTATAATGAAGCAATGGCAAGTATTAAAGATATTAACATTGCTGCTTGGAGATATCTGGACAAAATTCCAAGAAGTTCCTGGTGTAGGCATGTCTTCTCATCTGAACTTAAGTGTGATCATGTAACAAATAATTTCACTGAATCCTTTAATAATTGGGTTGGTGATCTTAGAGGAAAGCCTATACTGACATTAGTGGATGGTTTGAGGAGAAAGTTCATGAAAAAGTTGCACAAGAGGTACCAGAAAGGTTGCACTTTGACTGCTAATATCACTCCCAAGATTGTTGAGAAACTCACACAGATTAGCCAAGCATCAAGAAAATGTGAGATGCATATGGCTAGTGAAGATACATTCGAGATTGGTGATGGTGACAGAAGCTACATAGTTAATCTTAGCAAAAGAATCTGTGATTGTGGTGCTTTTCAGATATCTGGAATTCCATGTAAACATGCAGCATTGGGAATTATTTACAGGAGAGAAAAATTGGAACATTACTGTGAAGCCTGGTTCACGAGGGACATGTATTTGAAGGCATACTCAGAAATGATTCATCCTATTCCTGATGTGAAAAGGTGGCCTGTGATGCCTGATTTACTCCCAAAAACTGTGTTGCCACCTCCTTTGCGAAGAGCTCCTGGTAGGCCAAGAGTAAATCGAAGAAGGGAAGCTGATGAGGGAGCTTCCTCTTCACAACCAAAAAGGAGCAGCACTCTCAAGTGTGGCAATTGTGGAGCTTTTGGTCATAATAAGAGGACCTGCAAAGGACAACCTGTGCACAGAACGACTGCAAACAAAACCACAGCTGAACTGGTAGTTTCTCATTTTATCACTGAACTGCATCATCTTACATTGATTTTTGTTATGTGCTACTCATTTGAAGTTGTTATCACAGATGACAAATAGGAGAGGTAGGCCAGGCAGAGGAATGGCCAGCACAGGCTTATCAGGAGCTGTACTTTGGGTATTCTGCTGCCAGTTTTATGTTTCATTTCTTATCTATTACAATTATATATGTGAAAAGGTTTCCAGGGACTCACAAGTGCTCTCATTTCACAGGATTATGCAGAAGGAGCAGTACCTATAGTTCACTCCAGTCAAGGGAGCAATCATAGTCCTACTGGTCATAATGGAGGTGTTAACGTGCAGAATAATTGTCAAACTACTGCTGCAGGCTCTAACAGAAAGGTAATAACTTGTATATTATAGCTTGTGTAAGAGAATAACAAGTTCAGCATGAATGCACCACCAAATATGAACTCCAATAGCATTAGCAGTACCAGCACTTTCAGTAATTGGTTTTGAGTTGCCAGTTCAGACTAGTTAGCATGTAATGATTAGTTTAGCTTCTTTTGAATTCGGTGCTGCTATTTGGAAATGTACCAGAAGTTAGGACTGCTGAAATATTTTGTTAATGGGAGCTCACACTCTTTTACACTATTAGTGGTGCAATCCTCACCATCTATTCTAGAAACTGTCTTGGTAGATGGTGTTTTGTAATTCTGGATTGCATTGATGGAAATGTTATATGTTCTGTTGGCCAGAAAAGTTGCATTTTAGCATGTGTAATGTAACTGCTGCTATTGTTCAGTTGCTATTGATCAAATTAGCATACTGGTGCTATTCCCTTTCACATACAATGACTGTAAACTACTGCATACATGGATTTTACATTAGTTTATGTAGCATTCTAACTGACATAGCTGGATAACTTTTATTTGGCTTTCACCACAAAAGGCATACTACAACTGCTACATTGTTGCAGCAGATTTACATGAATTCAGGAGCTGATTGATTTTACTATTTGAATGAAAATATATATAGCTAACAGTAGCATATTGGTGATGAGCAGCACGTTTCCTAAGACACTTTGAGCTGGCAATTGTCGTTGCAATTCCACATTAGGTTCAGATTGCCTTTCTGAAATGCCAAGCACTCTAGCTCTGCTAATATCCCTTTCCCTGTTTGTGTCTTGGTTGCTTCTTCTGCTATTAACTTCTTCTTCTTCTCCTCCATCATACCATTTGAAATATCTGCATTTTGAGCAGCAGAAATACAATTTGTCTGGATTCTTTTCGCTCTCTGATATCTTCACTGTGGCCCTGCGATTGCAGTAGCAATATCTATTCTTAATACTGAAAGTTGTTGGTGAATTCCAAAATTCTGTTGGTTGGCTTGAAGAGGCCATGGAATCTGCTAAATGTTTTCAGCTTAGCCTTCTGTGACTGCTACTCATAGTCTTTTGGCTCTTGAGGATAAAATGTGCTTTCCAAATTTGCATGAAAAAATTTGGCTTGAAGAGGCCATGGAATCTGCTATTGAGGATGTTTATATGCACAATCTTTTCCAAATTTTTGGCCGTTGGAAGATTGCATCAGACCGTTGCCTATTCCTGTGCATCAGACCGTTGCCTACTGAAGAGTGCTTGGTGTAACAAAAGAACTTTTCCTAAATTGCATTTATACCCCTTCAACTTTGATAATCATGTCTACCTTGTTATTAACTACCAATCTTGTACTAATAAGTTCCATTGAGGGCATTCATGGAATATAATTATCAACTCTATCATGACAGAAATATTGGATTGCTAATTGGACTGAATTGTTACCAAAATATGAAAAGCAAGGGAGCTAGGTGTAATTTTTAAAACCTGGAGGGGTCTCAGTGCAAGTGTCAGAAATCTCAAGGGAGGTTTGTGAAATTATCCTGTGAAATTTACTATCAACTTTTTTTTTATTTTTTTTCCCAGCTTACTATCAACCTATTTATTTTTTCCCGAAATAATTGAGCATCCATCAAACACCTGAGCTTAATTATTATTTCGTATCCTGTCAAACAAGTACATTTCTGTCCAAAATAAACAAATTCAGCAAACAAACATAAGCAATTGAATTTAAGTACTGATGGACTCAAGGGTTAGTAAAACTTTGCCCCTCGAGCTTTGGGGATACTCACAATTTACCATCCTTAAAAGTATACACCTCACTCCCTATGGAGACTAGTCAACCTTGAAAAAATTAACTCCATGAAAGAAATGTGAGTGTTATGACAACATTGCCTTTTTGTTGTTGACATTATTTGTGATTCACAATTGTTACCCTTTTCGGCTAAAAAAATTGAAGTTTGATTTAATGTCTACTTTCCGAATCTAAATTCAATGCATAACAGCCCTTTTTAACAATTTTGATTAAGGATTTATTATTTGACCAATTTGATAAGCAAAAAAAAGATGAATAATATTCTGTTAACAGTTTACATAGACTAATATAATAAAAAACTATTTTTTAAAGTATAACAAGATTAACATTTTGCTTTAGTTTTCAAAAGTTTGTTACTCAATTTATTGTTGTTACTGTGTTATTTACCTGTATTGTTTGATTTAAAGTCTAATCAATTGAACATATCATATATCAAAGTGAACATTAATCCAACAAGAAAAAATTTAGGGATGATAAATTAAATGCAAATATTTTTTAGCTTTCGTATATTTGATATTTTTTGTATAGTAGATAGTGACAGTTGTCGAACCTGTGTAATAATAAAATTCTACTCACAAAATATACAATCAAGTACAATGGTAAGTAGGGTCATCTTCTTAGGGATTAGGAAAATTTCATTTCTTTTCAAGTGAGAAATAATTGGGGGAGTTTGGAAATTTGAAATTAAAATAAATAATCAACTTTACCCCCTTAACGTTCGGTGTCACTATCAATTTCCCCCTTAACGTTATCTTTTAGTCACTTTACCCCCAAGACTAACGGTTAAATTTAACGGAATTTGTTAATTAAAGTAAAAAGACAAGTTTAGCCCTTAAAGTTACTATCACTTTACCCCCATAAACAATAACCTCATTATCAATTTACCCCATAGAGTTATTTTTTAGGCAATTTATCCCATCATTAAACCAATTTAGCAAGTTGAAAAACTTTAGAAGAAAATACGCTCCTTTTTATATAATAAAAATAACAAAAAAAAATTAGAGTGGCTCTTCTTCTCTTTAATATAAAACAAAATCAAAGTATTAATCTCTTTCTTTTTTGCAATCTTATTAATATTTAAAAAATAGAAAGATCGGGAGGGGAAGGGAGGGGGGAGAGAGATAGAGAAAGAGAGCTCAATTCTTTTTTTAAAAAATATAAATAAGAAAGAATTAAATACTTTTATTATTTAAAATTATTTTACTTTATTGTTTACTATCAGATTTCAATCCTAATCCCAATAACCTTAAATTAATACAATAATGTTAGACTTTTTTATTTTTTTCTTTGCAAAATCTAATTTTCTGTCTCCTTCTTTCCTATCTCTTTTTCTTTTCCTAGTATTAATAAGTGTGAAAAAAGAAATTTGAGAAAACTCTTTTATTTTTATATTTTTGGATCTCTTAAAGTGAAAAAAAGAAGAATAATCATTTCAACTTTTTTATTTTTAATTAAATATATATAAGGGTAAATATATTTAAATTTTTTTATCATACTAGTTAGATTAACGATGAAGTAAAATGTTTAGAAAATAATATTAGGAATTAAAGTGATTATATCACTATAATTTAAAGGAATGAAGTAGTAATAACAATGTAATAATGCTATAAAAGAAAAGGATATTTTTGTCCAAAATTTCTTAACATGTTGAGTTGAATTACTTATAGGGGTGAAGTGACTAAAAGATAATGTTAGGGGGTAAACTGATAGTAGCGATATAGTTGAAGGGGGTAAAGTGATAATAACCCTAAAATTCTACTCACAAAATATACAATCAAGTACAATGGTAAGTAGGGTCGTCTTCTCAAGGATTAGGAAAATTTCATTTCTTTTCAAGTGAGAAATAATTGGGGGAGTTTCGAAATTTGAAATTAAAATAAATAATCAACTTAAATAAAAATAGTAAAACAGAAGAGAATTAAAATTTGATCAATAATATGTAGCTCTAGCCAACAGAAGTGGTTCATACAACTGCTCGTTGATGCAATAATTAATTCATCTATTCTTTAACAAATAAGTTATAATTGCCGAACAAGCGATGACAACCAGATTTTCTGTACCATGACGATAGTTAAGCTACGCCGATTAACTAGTTCTCTAATCAAGAAATAACCAATATTGTTTGATCTGGACTGGACCAGTAGAGACCATGAACCGAATTTCTTTCTGAGTTGGTTTGTAGTACAAAACCGCAAAAACCAATCAAAAGCGTCAAAAATTGGTTAAACCAGTGACCTGATTCAATTGGTGACCCGATTCTCAAACTTTTCTTTCTTGTTTTTTCCAAACATAATTTAAGTTACTTAAATTGTAACACTTTTATTTATTAATAGGAGTATGCAAACGCTACCCATTTAGTGTAAATACCAAAATCACTCATTTTTATGAATGATCTCTAAATCAAGATGTTTCATCCCCATCATCTTTATCAATTTAGCATTAGTGATTCCAACTTGCATTAATTTGTTTTAATTTAGTTTTTCAAATAGTTATGAAAAATGGACATATTTTAGTCATGAATTTACATTTTTATATATAATTATTAGGTGTATATTTGATTACAAGTCTAATATTTTTGGAACATTTTGTATGATTGGCCAAATATAACCAAGAACTTAATTTCAATATTTCTGAAACTTATAAAAATGTAAAACAATTATGATATCATGCTGACATCAGCGCATTTTTGAAAACGGTCCAATCGATATGACCAGTTGACCCCTGATCCAGTAGTTTAGCCGAGTCGATCGATCTGAGTTTAACAACATTGGAAATAACGCTACAAAAGAAGAGAGAGGGCGGCTACTTGTTTCTGTTTTGTGCCGAGACTAATAATAATCTCCCTAAACAAAGATGTCCCTATTAAAAGTCAAAGAAGCAACTCCTCTTGTCTCACGTTTCTGCCTTTCCAAACTACTACTACTATCCTAATTTTCCTAAGAAAAGGATATTCCTTAAATTAACAAAAGATAAGTTAAATTGTTTCCTAATACAAATCGGAAAGATGAAAGACCAATCATCTCGGAATAGGAAACATGGTTCTAAGGACTTCGACTTGAACTAGGAAGCTGCAACGCATGCAAATTTGGATCTCTCTGGACCTGAGGGCTAGACTTGGTGCGCCCACGTGGAACAGGAGAAGAGTCTTCTGCTGGAAATATCTTCATTAAACCACTTTTTTACTTTTTTTTTTCTTGCTATACTCCTACAATCTAACACCAGTTGCCAAATATGAGTAGAATCAATCTAATAATCCAATATTTGGCCAAAATCACAAGAAAATATTATCAATTTCATTAACCAATGTGTATCCTATCAGATATCATGGAGAAGATGCAAGTGTGTTTAACCCCCAATATCTATTGAACATGTGATATGACGACAAGAAGTCTTACTTGGAGAGAAACTTGAATCAACTCTACTTTTTTCCAAGTAACTATATAAATTAATTAGTTACAACTTGTAAAAGTTAATATAAACAAATCTTAATTCTCAAGTCGTAAGACCTTGAGCTATGATCTATAGACCTCAGGTTTAAGTGACCATTGGGTAGGTGATATGAAGTGCCGCACTTGATCCATTTCACAAAAAGATAACAAAATTATATTAAAAAAAGGTAAATAAATGAGAATAAAAAAATGAATGAGAAAATAACAAAGATAAAACAAAAGTTCTTCAACAATAATTGTGTTCGAAGAGGGATTCCAGCTTTCGGTCAATAGACTAATAGTAATAGTAATTAGTCAATAGACTATTAAATAGGTTTTTTGCTTTAAATATATTTATTTAATTAATCCAAGCCTCTTCAAAAGAAGATCCAGCTTTCAGTTTCAGACTGCATAATAGACTAATAGTAATTGACTAATAGTAATAGTAATTAGTCAATAGACTACTAAATAGGTTTTTCTCTTTAAATATATTTATTTAATTAATCTAAGCCTCTTCAAAACCACTACTAATTACTAATAGTCTAATTACAAGAAGGTGGAATCCCATATCCATTAGGGATAAAAACATTATCATATGCACAACTATCACGAAGCTAGGATGATTCTTTAAGCAAGTTTGGACGAGAGGAAAACCTTGAATGTGCGAGACGTATATTCTTCAAGGCAGTTATAATCGTCCAAGAGTTGGCTTCTAATTTTAGAAAAATTTTGTTTTCACAATAAAAAAATAAACATTAGATAGTAACAATAAACCAAAAGAACAGAAAATGTGGCAATGAAACCATTTATTAAAATATGATCCCTAAAAGACATTGAAAGATTCTTTGGCTCCGCAGTTAGCTTCCTTCACTTCATGCTCTTTGACCTTTGATGGTTTTCAATATAAGTGCAAGTTTAATCCAAAATATACCCGTTTGACTGCAAGTATACAGGTAAATTAGTAATTTAGGGCATAAATCGAGTCGATCCCACAGGAGCAACTTTTACAAATATTAGATCCTTTACTTGCTCTATTATTTAGACTAGCTATCAATAAAAGCAATGAAAATCACAATACTAACTAACTACCTAAATTAACTAGATAACTCACAAGTAAACAATGGAGAAATTTCACTAAATACTTGAGTCTAGGAAAATAGAGTCCACTTATGGCCTGAAAGATACAAGTAAAATAGATTTACCTCTTATTACTATTCTTATTTAACTAGGAATTCATTTTCATATTTACCAAAAATCATTCTCATGATGTAATGGCTTAGATTCGACTAGTTTTTCCCATTCTCATGGTGAATAATTAGATCTACTCTTATTTTCTTCGTTTATGTTGTTCCATTATTATTTTCAGTTTTTATTGAATAACAATAACTAAAAACTTGCTATTGGTGATCAAGTAATAACAAGGGATAAGCATGTATAAATAAATAAATTAATACAAAATGTAATAAGTGTAAATCATATTCAACTCATATCAAATGGCCATAAGTTTTATATACTCCCTAAATCTAGAAATGTACCTACTCATGTGATAAAAGACAATAAAGAGCATCACTTCATTACATGCAAACATAATGAATCATAAGTAAAGAGAAAGATAGAGAAAGCTTAGCCAAGATGATGAAGAACCTCCCAATCTTCTATTTCTTCACCAAGATGAATGATACAATGAATTTTTTCCAAGTTGTTCTTACAATTTCTTAGCTAGAGAGAATGAGAAAAGGCTAAAACTAAATTCTACCAAAACTAGCAAGAACTTCCTTGAACCCCCGCCCCCCCCCCCAAATGATTCTTGCATATGTATTGTTAGAAGAGTCAAAAAGTGGTCAATGACAAGACATAAATCTCATTTTTTTTTCTTCCCTAATCACTCTTGAGCATGTGCAGCCGAAATTCTTGTCTAAAATTGAGTTGGAAAGCAGTGTGAAAATAGAATAAGCTGTAGAACAAGTTGTAGAAAAATAGGGAAGAATAGCGGCTCCTCAATACGCGACTTAAACCCATGTATTGAGGTCGCGTATTGGCTTCTGACTTGAATTCTCGATTGTTTTCTGCTACAATTCATCATTAATACCTCAAGCAAGATGTTCATGTTGTTGTTCATGCATTCCATCATCAATACTTGTATTTGATGCTCTTCTACTTTCCAATTTACCGTTGAATCAAGTGCTAAATGACTTCGAATCGGATCCATCTTGAACCAACATTGAGAGTTCACATCAATTTCTGCAAATATAACCAACTTTTACACATTAAGTTGCTCAAATAAAAACTTGCAAAATATAGAAGACTAGGGAGCAAGTTACATCTTAAAACATCCTAATTTGTACTAAAAACACACACCAAATTCTACTAATAACCATATATAATAAACACTTATCAACATTTTTATTGTGAGATAAATTATAACTAAAAAATCTTTAAAATAGAAAGAAACTTGAAGGAGAGTATTTGATGTCTACAGAAACTTGAAGTCAAATTAGGGTATTGAAAATGTAATGTAACTTTAAAGAAAAGACACTAGAAATCTGTAAGCATTATAATAAACTAAAAGAAAGAGGAATTTCAAACATAATAAGCTCAATAGCTCTCAATTCTCCTAACCATTTTATGTTACCAATGTAGCCTGACACAAGATAGTTATAGGTAAGGAAAATAATTTTTCTAAAGATTACTACATTTAAAACTATTTATGCAACTATTTTAGTACTTGATTGTACATTCAAAATCTCAAATATTAGTTATGACAACATTTATATGATGGATTTAATGCCCAAAAAAATTGATGTAAAATAAATGTAAGTTATTGGTTTGCCGGCAAAATTGAAATTTGCCTGAGAATGGTAAAAGAGAAAAGAATAGACCAAAGAAGGCCAAAAGAAGATACTTTCATTGTTCAATAAGAAAAGAATTGTTTTAGGGTGGATGTTAGCCATCTCATACATTGAACTCCTAAAAATTTTGTTTGAAAATTTTGCAAATGATCCTAAGAATATGGTTCAAGCAAATTCAAATATAGATTGATCTTGAATGCATGATAGTAACATTTTCTAAGTTAGTTACATATCTCATCTAAAGTATCAAATCTAATAAAGAATTGCTTTGCTGCAAAACATAATAAATAGTCCAAAAGTTGGCTCACAATTATTACCAGATGCGTATTTAAGAGAGGGAGGGAGGGAGAAAAAACAGCAAAAGCTCAATAATGACATAAAAAAATAAAAGTTTAAACCCTTAAATCTAGTTAGTTTTTTTTAGCAGGAGAAATATGGGATTTAAGAAATGGGGAGAGGTAGGGAAATTAGAACCCATGATCTCTAATTCTTGGAGTCTCAATTTTAACAACTAGACTAAGCCTTTCGAGGCTAATTACACCAAATAGTTCTTGGTGAGGATTTCTCCCAAGAAATTGTAACAAATTGATCCATAAATACTTTTCAATTAGCCATGTTAAGTAGGAGTGAGCAATAACTCTAATTAATATAAGAACATATAAGAAGTAGGGTGGGGTAGGGAAATTAGAACACAAAACCTCTAATTCTTGGGGTTTTAATTTTAACAACTAAACTAAGGCCTCCAAGACTAATTACACCAAATAGTTCTTGGTGAGAATTCTCTAATATATATATATATAGACACACATTTCCCTTTATTTAGAAAAATTGACACTTGATGCACCAAATAAACTTTTCATTCCACAAATCTAACAGTGCTTCTTGTAAGGATAAGAATCCTGGTTTGAAGTTTAATAAGATCCTTCTAACAAGTCCCAAAGTGGTCATTGGCAACACTTTCATCAGATTTTTGCACTTTTCAATTAACTCAACTGCAAAAAAAGGGGATAGATTAAGAAGAATCATTGATAAATACGCGACCTTACTTTTGCCTTTATTCTTGTGTGCAAGGTTTACGCCAATGCTGCTTGATTCCTAACAACTGGAATGTGAACATCAATTGTTAAAATAGATCAAGAGGAATGACGTGTTGGTTAATTGAGTGTGCATCAAAGTAAGGAATTTTTTATGCTGTTTAATCTATAAATACCCGAACTTATTCTATTTCATCCATTGTCTCACAAATTAAATTGTGAGTAAGGCTTTTTTTTAATGATTATTAAAATTAGAAATATATAGTCTAAATTAACCTAAATAAATATTAATCATGACATAATATTGATCATTAAACTTGTATGATGAATTTAGTACAATAGATTATGTTATATTAATCATTATTTAGTTTAAATTATACAATAGATTATATGTGCATGTGATTTTGTCTAGTGCCTTGGATCTCATTTTTATGAAGAATCTCTTGAGGAAACAAATCCAAATCATACTAATTATGTTGTACTAATTCTGTCCTTTTTATTGCTATATTAATTGTTATACTATTTGTCTCATTTTGTTTTGGCTACATTAATACAAGTTTATCTCTTATTAATTCTTGTATCCCAGACATTAAATTTATTAAAAATTTATCATCTTATTAAATTTATCTCACTTTCTTGTGAGATAAATTATAACTAAAAAATCTTTAAAATAGAAAAAAACTTGAAGGAGAGTATTTGATGTCTACAGAAACTTGAAGTCGTATTAGGATATTGAAAATGTAATGTAACTTGAAAGAAAAGACACTAGAAATCTGTAAGCATTATAATAAACTAAAAGAAAGAGGAATTTCAAACACAATAAGCTCAATAGCTCTCAATTCTCCCAACTATTTTATGTTACCAATGTATCTTGACACAAGATAAGTTGTAGGTAAGGAAAATCCTTTTCCTAAAGATTATTACATTTAAAACTATTTATGCAACTATTTTAGTACTTGATTGTACAGTCAAAATCTCAAAAATTAGTCATGACAACATTTATATGATGAATTTAATGTCCAAAAAAATTGACGTAAAATAAATGCAAGTTATTGGTTTGCCGGCAAAATTGAAATTTGCCTGAGAATGGTAAAAGAGAAAAGAATAGACCAAAGAAGGCCAAAAGAAGATCCTTTCTTTGTTCAGTAAGAAAAGAATTGTTCGAGGGTGGATGTTAGCCATCTCATACATTGAACTCCTCAGAATTTTGTTTGAAAACTTTGCAAATGATCCTAAGAATCATGGTTCAAGCAAATTCAGAAATAGATAGATATATACTAAATGCATGATAGTAACATTTCTAAGTTAGTTACATATCTCATCTAAAGTATCGAATCTAATAAAGAATTGCTTTGCCGCAAAACATAGTAAATAATTCAAAAGTTGGGTCACAATTATTGCCAGATGCTTATTTAAGAGAGAGAGAGAGAGAGAGAGAGAGAGGGAGGGAGAAAAAATGGCAAAAGCTAATGACATAAAAAAATAAAAGTTTAAACCCTTAAATCCAGTTATTTTTTTAGCAGGAGAAATGTGGGATTTAAGAAATGGGGAAGGGTAGTGAAATTAGAACCCATGATCTCTAATTCTTGAAATCTCAATTTTAACAACTAGACTAAACCCTTCGAGGCTAATTACACCAAATAGTTCTTGGTGAGAATTTCTCCCAAGAAATTGTAACAAACTGATCTGCAAATACTTTTCAATTAGCCATGTTAAGTAGGAGTGAGCAATAACTCTAATTAAAACAAGAACATATAAGAAGTGGGCTGGGGTAAGGAAATTAGAACACAGAACCTCTAATTCCTGGGGTTTTAATTTTATCAACTAGACTAAAGCCTCCAAGGCTAATTACACCAAACAGTTCTTGGTGAGAATTCTCCCAAGAAATTGCAACAAATTGATCCGTAGAAACTTTCAATTAGCCATGTTTTGTAGGAGTGAGAAATAACTTTAATTAAAATAAGAACTATATATACACACACACTTCCTTTTATTTCGAAAAATTGACACTTGGTGCACCAAATAAAATTTTCATTCCACAAATCTAACAGTGCCTCTTGTTAGGATAAGAATCTTGATTTGAAGTGTAATGAGATCCTTCTAACAAGTCCCAAAGTGGTCGTTGGCAGCACTTTCATCAAATTTTTGCACTTTCAATTAACTCAACTACAAAAAAGTGGAATAGATTAAGACGAATCATGGATACCTTACTTTTGCCTTTATTCTTGTGTGCAAGGTTTACGCCAATGTTGCTTGATTCCCAACGACCGGAATATGAACATCAATTGTTAAAATAGATCAAGGGGAATGATGTATTGGTTAATTGAGTGTGCATCAAAGTAAGGAATTTTTTATGCTGTTTAATCTATAAATACCCGAACTTATTCTACTTCATCCACTGTCTCACAAATTAAATTGTAGGCTTCTTTTTTTAATGATCATTAAAATTAGAAATATACATTCTAAATTAACCTAAATAAATAGTAATCATGACATAATATTGATCATTAAACTTGTATGATGAATTTAGTACATGATAAAACTGTCTCATGAGCATATATTTAGGTGAAATGTGATTATTAGCCTCGCACGCAACAATGAAATTAACGTGGATATGGTAAAAGAGAAAAGAATAGAAAAAAGAAGGCCAGAAGAAAATCCCTTCATTGTTCAATACGAAATGAATACTTTAATGGTGGATGGTTTCCATCTCATTTCTATAGCTCAGAAATTTGTTTGAAAATCATGCAAGTGATTCTGAGATTATGGTTCAAGCAAATTCATATCAGAGGGAAACCTTGAATGCACGGTTGAAATATTCATCTAAGTCAATTACATATTTCATGCACATTATGATAGTCAACAAAGAATTGCTTAGCTGCAAAGCATAGTAAGTAATCCAAAGTTAGCTTCTAAATTTTTATCTTCAAATTGAAAAAAAAAGAAAAAGAAAAAGTTTAGTAGTGACATGGAATCTTTAAGAAAGAAAAAATATATATATATTTAAAACCCTCAAGCTGCTTTTGCTGCATGGAAATCCTAAGCAATTGTTAGTTTTAGCATAAAATTTATATGGTAGAATGCATCAAGTATTACAATTGAAAATTTTTAATATCAATCTTCAATTATTCTAAAAATGTCAAAATTCCATGTAAATCAACATATAATATAGTAGAACAAATAAAACAAAAGTAATCAAGCATATTATGTCCTATAAATTAATCATGGGTAATAGTTAAATTTTATATTAATTATATTCTATTTTGACATCTACATATTGATTATGATAAATATTGGAAAATGAATGAGCATTCCACTCTAACTTGTGTACTAGACACTTTAGAACGGTAAATTTTTTTACCTACCATTATGAGCACATGAAACAAGAGGTTAGATCATCCAATGAGTACTCGTTAAAATGTTTAAAAAGAAATTGTTAACCAATATCATACTATTGTTATATGACCCTTTTATATAGATCACCTATAAAGTATAGAGTAGATACTCTATGACAAAAAACATTATCCAAAAGAAAAAAGAAAAAGATACGATAAGAAATCATGGTCGCACATTGCATTTTAGTCACTTTTCATATTTAATTTCATTTCATTTGGGAGAATTGATACTTGTTGCCTTAAATAATCTTTGTATTAAAAAAACTAGCAATTCATTTTGTAAATATAAGAATCCCGACAATTCGTTTTACACTTTTCACATGTTTTGCGCTTTTCCACAACAAAAAAGAGGGTACACAACTTTGCTTTTCTCTTCATTCGTGTGTGCAAGGTTAACGTCAATAATGTTTTCTGATTCCAAACACTAGAATAAGGAATGCTTTATTCTTTAATTGAGTGTGCATCAAAGTAAGGAACGTATTTGTTGTTTCTAATTCTAAAAAAACAAACAGTTTTCCACTTCGAAATACACAAATTATCAGCTAAAAACCATAAACGATGGCTGAATTGATTGTTCCAAAGATAATTGATCAATTGAGTGATGTTCTCATGAAGCAGTTTGGGGAGAAGGTCAACTTGGTCATGGGGGTTGAAGAAGAGGTGGAAAATATCTCCTCTAAGTTGGCAACCATTGAAAAAGTGCTGCATGATGCAGAGAGACGAAGGCTGAAGGACAGAAGTGTTGGAATTTGGCTAGAAAAGCTTGAGGACATAACATATGAGATGGATGATGTGCTGGACGAATGGAACTTCAAGATTCACAGAGCAAAGAATGAAGGAACTGACCAGAATGCCAGATTGCAGCCAACATTATGGATCAAGGTTCGTTCCCTCATCCCGTCCCTTTGTTCTTGTCTCAAACAAGTTCCTGTGCGTAGTGATATAGCTCAGAAAATAAAGAAAATAAATGCACAGCTAGAATTAACTTTGAAAGAAGCAGATCAATTCAAGTTTATTACAAGTGGGGGGATTCCTGATTCTCAAGATTTTAAGCCAATTATGACTACCTCAATCATCGACGAATCAGAGGTCTATGGTCGAGCATCCGATAAGGATGCTTTACTTGACCAAGTTTTGTCTAAGAGTAGTAGTCAAGGAAGGGATGGGGTTCAAATTATCTCTGTCGTAGGGGCCGGGGGTAGTGGAAAGACCACACTTGCCCAGCTGCTCTTCAATAATGATAAAGTGCAGAACCACTTTGAACTTAGAAATTGGATTTGCGTATCAGATCCTTTCGACCAGAAAAGGGTCGCGAAAGCTATCCTTGAGAATGCTGGAAAAAGTTCTCATGAAGCAGAGTTGGATCCATTGATCCGACGTATAAAAGAAACTTTTTCCGGTAAGAGATTCCTTCTTGTCCTAGATGATGTCTGGACAGAGGACGACTCAAAGTGGAAACCTTTTCAATACTCTCTCAAGGATGGGGCTCCCGGAAGTGTAATCTTGGTAACAACAAGAAGTCATAGAGTGGCCACAGTGGTGGGATCGACTGATACTCACGACCTAGGCATGATCTCTCACTCTGATTGTTGGCTAATAATGCAAAGGATGGCATTTGCCAAAAAATCAGGGGACTTGTGCAAGAAGGTGGAAAGAATTGGGCAGAAAATTGCAGAAAAGTGCAAGGGGTTGCCACTTGCTGCAAAGACTATGGGAAGCTTGTTACGGTTCAAAGATACCGTACAACAATGGCAGAATGTTTTGGACAGTGAGATATGGCAATTGGAGGAAGCAGCCGTGGAACTTTTCCCTCATTTGTATTTAAGCTATAACGAGTTGTCCCCAGAGCTGAAACGTTGCTTCTCATATTGTGCTGTCTTTCCCAAAGATCATAAGATAGATGTAGAAGAGCTTATTAGGCTGTGGATAGCACAAGGTTATGTTCGCCCAAATCGAAGAGGTGAGCGCTTGGAGCTGGTAAGCCTTGAGTACTTCTACAATTTGGCAATGCGTTCCTTTTTCCAAGAATTTCAAAAAGCCAAAGATTTTCCACGTATGAGGTGCAAGATGCATGACATAGTGCATGACTTTGCACAATTTCTCACAAAAAGTGAATGTCATGTACTTGGTGGAATTGGAAGAAATTCATGCAGTAAAAGACCACGTCATCTAACAATTTTGGGAGGCGCTAAGGAGGAGATGTTTAGTTCTCGAGTCGTTGATTTGGGACGGCTCAGGAGCTTTTTAACTTTTCCAGGTGGAATAGTTCCCCAAAATCTATTCTGTAGTTTGAAGTGTGTGAGGACTCTGACTTTAAGTCATTGTTGGCTACCTGAAGTCCCAACCGAGATCGGAAGTTTGATTCATCTTCGGCACTTGGACTTAAGTTGGAATCCTTTCGTGGCACTGCCAGAAGCTATATGTGATCTATATTATCTGGAAACTTTGGATATCAATAATTGTGATAATCTTTCGTGCCTTCCTGAAAGGATTGAAGGCCTTGTACACTTGAGGCACCTTCTCAATGATATTACCTATGAATTAGGTCAAATTCCACAAGGACTCAGGATGCTGACGTCACTTTGTAGTTTGACTCGGTTTATCGCCAGGAGCAACTCTGATGATTTGGCAATTTTGAAGGACCTGAACCAATTGGAAATATTGGGTGTTGTAATTGAAGGAGAAGTAGACTTTGGAAGTGCAGAACTTGGAAAGAAGGTCAACATGCGTGAAATGTCTTTGTTCTTTAGATTCGAGGCCCACTTTATAGAAACTCCAAGTTGCATTGAAACCATGGAACCACCTCCAAACTTGGAAGAACTTGTGCTAATTGGCTGTCCAGGAGCCCAGTTACCCAGTTGGCTTGTGACGATGTCTCACGCCAATAATTTGAAGAAGCTATATATTGAGAACCCCTGCAATATCTCATCCTTGCGTGCCTTGTGGAAGCTATCATCCCTAGAAGAGCTTGAGCTCATGGTAGTGGAAAAGCTGGAATGTTTAGGTAAGGAATTCTTCGGAGTTACAGATGCTCTTGATACTTTGTCGAACACCGAGTCATCATTCTCAGCTGAACCAGTAGCATTTCAGAATTTGAGAAAATTACATTTTCGTTACTTCCTAAATTGGACACATTGGGAAGATTTAAGTGAAGATGATGAAAAAGTTGCTGTCTCTATCATGCCATATTTGGAGGAGCTAAAAATTTGGGACTGTGAAAAGCTTGAAGCTCTGCCACATCGCATCCTTAAAAAGATATCATCTCTCAAAATTTTGGAGATTCGACGTTGCTCCAAATTGAGGGATCATTACTCTGACAAAACAGGAGATGACTGGATAAAGATATCACATATTTCTCGAGTTGACATATCTAATGACTCCTCAGGTATGGTTATTCACACATTTTTTTAATGTATCTATCATCTTTGAAGTCAAATAATTGCTCCTTATAGAATTACAACAAACAAAGGCCTACTTTTGTTTGCAACAAACAAATAATTACTACTTGTAGAATATGACATGTGCTTAATAATGAATCAAGTGTTAACAGAGCCATATGTATAATGAAAATATGAAATATTCATTAATAGTTTAGAATTTTTTTTTTAATTGAGAAGATGCAAGTCATTAACTAGGAAATACAACACTAAATTTCTAACAATATCTAACTGTAAACTCTTGAGTTTGGAATTCCATTTATGTTTTGTCTTTTTATCCTTTTTTTTTTGGCTTTTGTCCTTTGTTTTCCAGATAATCCTCATTGATGGCTCAAAATGAAGCTACAGCAGAAGGCATTGGGGGATCAACCTCCACGTCAACTTTCCCTTGGGTTCATGTAAAATTTCAAATAATTGTAAACATGGTTGAAGAGGCACGTCCACTTGCTTTGTTCAAAAATATTTGAGATAAAAAGGTAATTGGATTGTAAATTATTTGAGATATTTTTACTGTAGCACTTTTTGTGATGTGATGTATGTGAGATAAAAAGGTAATTGGGAAGATAAAAAGGTGTGTTGGAAATTGTAATGATAATGTAAGCAAATAAATTTTGACAAATAATCCTCTATCCAAACAAACCATCATTTGTTGAAAGCGTCTGTAACCTTACCAATTTCCAGATTGAATTCTAATCGTTACACAACTAGTCTTTATTTCATCAAATTATTATTGTCCTAGTGTATGTAAGTTTGTGTAGATTTAAGGGTTATTATCACTTTACCCCCTTAACGTTCGATGCCACTATCAATTTCCCTCTTAACGTTATCTTTTAGTCACTTTACCTCCAAGACTAACGGTCAAATTTAACGGAGTTTGTTAATTAAAGTAAAAAGACAAGTTTAGCCCTTAAAGTTATTATCACTTTACCCCCATAAACTATAGTCTCATTATCAATTTACCCCATAAAGTTATTTTTTAGACAATTTATCTCACCATTAAACCAACTTAGCAAGTTAAAAAAAAATTAGAAGAAAGTACCCTCCACTCTGTATACTCTGTATAATAAAAACAATAAAAAATTTAGAGCGACTCTTCTCCTCTTTGGTATCAAGAAAAAAAGTCAAAATATTAATGTCTTTTTTCTTGACAATCTTATTAATATTAAAAAAATAGAAAGATCGAGAAGGGGAGGGAGAGAAATAGAGAAAGAGAGCTCAATTCTTTTTTAAATAATACAAATAAGAAAGAATTAAATACTTTTATTATTTTAAAATTATTTTACTTTACTGTTTACCACTAGATTTCAATCCTAATTCTAACAACCTTAAATTAATACAATAATGTTAGACTTTTCTTTATTATTATTTTTTTTACAAAATCTAATTTTATGTCTCCTTCTTTCCTATCTCTTTTTCTTTTCTTAGTATTAATAAGTGTGAAAAAAGAAATTTGAGAAAATCCTTTTATTTTTATATTTTTGGAGTGAAAAAAAGAAGAATAATCATTCCAAATTTTTTATTTTTAATTATATATATAAGGGTAAATATATTTAAAATTTTTTGACCATACTAGTTAGATTAATGATGAAGTAAAATGCCTAGAAAATAATGTTAGGAATTAAAGCAATTATATCACTATAATTTAAAGGAATAAAATAATAATAATAATATAATAATGCTATAGAATAAAAGGGTATTTTTGTCCAAAATTTTTTAACATGTTAAGTTGAATTACTTATGGGAGTGAAGTGACTAAAGATAACGTTAGGGGATAAACTGATAGTAATGATATAGTTGAACGGGATAAAGTGATATTAACACTAGATTTAATAAAGAAGAAAATTTGTACATTATGTTTATCTATACGGTGTATTATTGACAATCTATTATTAGCGCATCATTTTATGGTATTATTTATTAGATAACTTTTTTATACATTGCCAATGTAAAGATTTTTTATACAAGTAGGTTTAAATCATGCCACATAACATAAATTCAAATTTAAAATTCAAATCATGCACATGTGATATATATCCAAAATTGCTAGTATAAAAAAAATCACTACATTGTGAGTGTATAAAAAGTTAATCCTTATTCTAATGGTTAAAATTTAACAAGTTGACAAATTATTCTTTAGCTTGTTTCCTTTCTTAAAAAAATGTTTACAAAGATAATTGGAATAACAAAAACTAAGACTACAAAAATGCATGTACACTTAAAGGCACCAAAACTCATGATACTTTTATAGTAGTAGTAGCAGTGGTAGTTCCAGTAGTAGTATTTATTGAACATAAAATAGATTTTGACACATTAGTGTTCATTGTATTTATATTCAACTCCAGTAGTTGGTTATATTTTGATTCTTTCTATAAAGGCTGTTAAATCATTTAATCCATAAAACTCATATTTTAACAGTGAAATTGGGCAAAGCTAGCCTAATGACTTTCATAATTGAAGTCACTCTCTCTCAAGTAGACATTACCTGATCAAAAATTCATCTCTGAAGAAGCAAAATTGGTACTTCCTGTTCAGCTTCCAGAAAATCGAAATATGGAAGAATTCCCAAAGAAAATGCTACTAGATTGCTAGTTAAGTTACCAAGCTTGACAAGAAACTGGCACTAGTTTCACCAACAAGTTTGTTTACAAATTAACAAAAATCCACACAAACATCAAATTAGAAACCAAAGTAGTGCATGAGAGTATAGAAGAAACTGTTTATAAGGTTATAAAAATCCCAACAAATACTCCATGTAACCCAATGTAGCAAGGAATCAATCATTGCAAGTGTACAGGATGGCCCTATTCTGCCTGCTGAGAATTACAGCAGTACAAAGCTCTAGTGTTGGTGGACAACGCCTGCTTCCTAAAATTTCAGATGGTGTTCAAACAAAGAAGCCATTTCAATCTGCAATACAGCCCAAACAAGGAAACAAATTCATCCTTGGTATCGGACCATGAATAGACATTATTAGAGAGGAAAATGCAGATCAGAAACATTTATTTCCAAAATATGACACAACTCATTATTTTGTCAGACCCAAGATACAAAATGAACATCATGCCATTAAATATTCTATGACGGCAAAAACAGACTCTTCCTGCGAGAGTTTCTTACTCATAAGATCATGACCTAAAGAAGGACAAGATTATGAGCAATGATCAATCAGAATTTGATTTAGAAACCTACCGATAACTACATGCACTGTCATAAACTAGATGCAACTTGGAACTAATAAAAGCTAGATATTTTAGAGTCCTGCTGAGAAACTCTGGTTGGGAAACCACCACCATCACAGAGAGACCCACCAATGGTCGTTATGGAGTTCAACCCCTTATTTGCCTTCTAACTCCCATTTTTAACTCAAAAAATAATTTATTTTGGATGATCGATAGCTCACTGCTTAAGTAAGAAGGGTGCTTTCCAAGCATTCCTATTGGCTGTATTATACTAAATTATATTGAAAGAAGGCCAGTTACAAGGGCAAAACCCAGCAGAGATGGAGAAATTCATCAAATCTCCCCTTTCCAATGCAACCAAACCAAAAAGAAAAACAGAAAAGGTTCTTTATTGATGACATTTGATTTAAACGGAACACAAACCAGATACTATTCACGAAGCAAACAATTTGCCAGACAGCAAATAAATACTCCATGGAGTAAAATGACAAGAAAATGAAGAGACAAGAAAGCAACTCAACAAAATGAAATTGACTTACAGCTGTCAGCGCTGCTTCAGCACCTTTGTTTCCGGACTTACCACCAGCTTGATTGAGAGCCTGCATTTATCATAATGTAACTTTAAGAAATGGGGTACCAATGGGAAAATTTGTAGAATACTGGTAAAGATCAGGGCGACAATTTCCGTCAGCATAGAAATTTGACCAAAAATTACCCACAGGAAGATTATCATATTCAGCAACATGAAAATTATATGATGAACTCTTTTATGATTTTCAATGCAATAACTCCCATGAAAAAGAGTATAGGAGATCAGAAAAGTCAACCATGAGTTTTCATTGAGTTGTATTAAGCAAAAGAGAAATTTCATGAATTTACCTGTGCCATGTCATCACAAGTCAAAACACCAAATATGCATGGAACACCTGGAATTCATTGAAAGGAAAATTAAATATTTCACAATTAAGGTACTGTAAATGTTTTGAGACTGCATTCCACGGACAGAATTGTCTGTATTTGAAACACAAAAATGAAGTTATAAGTGTGCACACAACAAAGCAAGTTGATGATTCCTAAACACCTCAAGTACTAGTTATGAGGTATGTATCCGTAAGTTCCTACACTAAACAATTTTCTCATCTTCTGACATTTGAGAATATAAGAACCTCTGCTACTGTGTCTATGAGCACAAAATGGGAAAAACAGGCACAACCACTATGCAGTGCACTTATTACAAATCAGACAATTTCAAAGTGGTTCCAAGTTGCAATAAACCATGAACATCTTTCAACAACACAAGATGACTGCTTTTAACACAAAAAACATCTGCCAACTAGGCAAAAATTTCAATCACTGCTACCACCTATGGATCTGTAGTATTACACAGTTACCAATTTTTTATTCCTTTCTTAACAAAACTCGTTTAACTAAGCTACTGGATATCTAGCTAGCTAATACAATCAAATCTACCAAGGCTCCTCTAATGACTATTTCCCCTAGGGCTGAATTCATGCTTTTAGTATTTCAAGTTAGTAAGAATTGTTTCTCCAGATCATATAGTGGTTTAGATAGAAGCCATTCCTAGTATATGAAAACATCAAGATCAAGTAAACCTGCATATCATTTCCATTATGAAGGGCAAAAATATTATTACAGTTTGTAGGTTGACATTTATTGCTTCATTAGGTATTGAAATAAACCATACCCTGGGCTAGTAATCTATACGGAAATGTAGGCAGGATCTGGATAATTCTCTTTCTTGGAAACCTGACCTCTTCCTCTCCCCTCCAAACGTCTCAACAAATAGAAAGTAAGAGGGAAGAATAAAAGACATTGTATTTTACTTGCTTTGCACAAACTACATTTTCATATACAATAAAGAAAACAAAGTCACTTCTGATAATTATATAACTGAATCATCTCTCTTCTGCCCCCAGTAAATTAACCCTCATGCTTGGTATCCCAAAAATTTGAGAGTCAATAAGCGGAAAAAAAAAACTAGGTAAATCACAAAAATCTATTATAGAAAGTTTTTTTTCTTACACAGCATATGAGGAACAGAAATCTCATGCTGAGTAGTGTACTATGATAATGCATATATAAAAAGTGAATTAGCAAATGTGAGAGATATAATACAGAAAGTTACTGCCAACAGTGGAAAGATATCCAAATAGTATTTCATCATTTCTTTTTGTGTTTGACTGCATTAACATTGACTAACCAGAATTAAGGCTTGCAGACAGTACTCCGGATGCAGCTGAATTAGCCACAGCATCATAATGGGAAGTATCGCCTATAGTCTACTGGCCACAAAAGAATGTAACAGGAAAAAAAACACATTAACATTGATTCATGCACTGACAACTCGCACGAAATAAGGAACTAGTAGCTGGTAATGAAGCTGAATGGTACCATAATTCGATAATTAAAATGAATGAACTCAACCCATGAAGCCTCGTACAAATAACTGAGGATCTAAACGACCTACAAGATGTTTTAGCAGTCATTACATGTTTGTACTCTTTAAGAAAAATAAGATTCATAGAATCACTATTTTAAAGCAGAAGCATAAAGTTACAAAAGTTGAAGTGACAATTTGTTCCCCAAATAGAACATTATCATCCAGATGCTCTCATATCCAGATTCAGGTTTTCAATTCTTCAAATGAGTAAGAAGAAACATAACCACCATTTCTCTCCTTTTAGAAACTATAAGCAAGCTCTTATATTATAGCTCTGTCAAATGTTACTAGATGACTAGCCATCATCCAACAGCTAGGATCAAAAAAATATAAGTACAGGGGAAGAAAATAGGTCCACACATGTTTGTGTGCATGAGAGAGAGACAGAGATATATATATATATATATATAGAGAGAGAGAGAGAGAGAGAGAGAGACGGGGAGGGAGGGAGGAGTTTGAGAGAGAGAGAGCATGACCTTCTCATTATGTTTTAAGAGTCCAAGATCCACTTGTATCCAATTTAGAAAGCAGTATTCACACCAAACCCCAATCCCTCCTCTTTTCATAAGCACAATCAAAATTGTTTCTCTACTTCCAACTGAAATTTACATTTTCAATTTTTAGAATACGGGGTTCAAATGTGGAAGAAGAATTTGATAATGATGGTTGATTTTATCAAGTTTTATGTGAAGTTAGAGCCATCATCACCATTCAAAAGGTAGGAATTATATTACAATTAGTAAATACCAGAGAGTCCACTACTAAATAATCTAGAAGTATATTATCAACTCAAACATAAATCAGAATCACCATGACTGTTGTGAATTTTCATTGGAAGAGCCTTAAGTATGTGATTTTGTTAATGGCAGTAATGACCGAACTTTTCCCTATTATATTTGATGCCTTAGAAAATCTAACCCGCCCATTCTACCCTTTATTTTTTTTTCCGCGGGACAGCCAATACAATCAAGAAAGGGAAGGAAACGAGTGTAACTTAAGGTAATCCTGAAGCTCGCAAGAACAGTCAAAATGCAGATTAAGGGAAAACTTAGAAATCTCATTAGCAGCAATAAGAAACCAGTCCTAAGTAGATATGCTTGAAACAAACAACCTGAAATTAAGTAGCATTTCTGCAAAAACTCTCTGTGTCCTTCTATAATGGAAGTTACATTGCAATTAGTTGGAGCATGCCCTATCAATTGAAGATAATAAGACAGTCAACTTAAATCAGTATCTCAGGCAATAAAGAATCTGTTTAACAAACCATCAATGATACATTGGTAGTAGGAGGATTCTAGAACTTTAGAATGTTAAGACACCAGAGTATAGTCTTCAACTGATTAAACAGATGGAACTGGAGTTACATATGTTGCATTCACCCAATAATTGACCATAGAAATGGTAACTAAAAGTTGCCATAAGATCAAATTGTCTAATTTGCTAAGAAGCCTTAAGCACTCAGAACACGAAAAGGCACATAAAGAACTCAAGTGGAAGAAATGGCATCTCAAGCGACATGACTTACCAAGTGCCAGTCTCTACTAACTCCAATACATTCAATCCATAAACCTCTGCATAAAAAGTTCAGACATCCACCATGACGCTCGACTCCTGAATAACTTCCAGCATCACCTCAATATGATCTGAATATTTATCAATATCCAAAAGGTCCTCAATATAATGTAATGGCAAAGACCCTTCTGAATCTTTCCTACAGATTTCACATATAGGTCTTTTCCTAACCATTAGAGGAAATATAATGACCATAGAAATGTTTATCTCCTCTAATTATAAAAAATTAGTATGCATGACACTGAGGGCGAAGTAGAGTCCAAGAATTTAAAGCTTTCAGAAGTTCTCCCCTCCTAAAAAGCAGCAACCCAATCAATAGCATTAGCTGCATAGATGATGGCATAGCTCAAACTTAATCCTGTCTACTAATTACTTGGCACGACGAATATACCCCATATCTTTTAGGACACAAGTCAGATCTTCATTTAACTGATATAACTCCTCAGTTTTCTCATTAGTGTTATGCTCCATAAAGAAAAATTGAGCCTCCCTTTGAATTTCAATCATGCTATGACCAGGCTCCTTCTTCATCTCAGATTCATTCATCACACTCCTAAGCTCGGCTACATTATCCCACAAACCAAAAGAAACACAAGCATTTGATAAGACATATTTTCCAGCACTTTTGGGTTCCAACTCAAAGAAGTTCTTCACTGCAAGCTTTGCCAAGTCTATATCTTACAAGATCCAAGTCAAGCACCCCATACAAAAGGGTGCTCCTTACAAGGTGAACTCATGACAAACTCATAAGCATCCACTAACCTACCAGCACGCCCAAACAGATCAACCATAAATGCATAATGTTTTCCCTTTGGCTAAAGTACTCCCAGCCTCTGTTCACCAAACCTCCATGGTTACAAGCAGCAAGAACTGCAAGAAATGTAACATGGTTGGGACTAAAACCTTCATCTAACACCCTATGCAAGGATTCTATAACCTCTACCACTCTTCCTTGTTGTCCATATCCAGATATCAAAGCAGATCAGGTAACAACATTTCTATCTAAAAACTTCTCAAATACAAGATGCCCTACAGAGAGCCTACTGCACTTGAAATACATATCCATGAGAACACTATTAACTACAAGGTTTCCACAAATTTGGCACTTGATCTGCAAAGCATGGGCTTGCCTGCCCTGTTCCAGGATTGCTAAAGAAACACAAGCCCTAAAGATTGATGCAAAGGTATAATGGTCTAGTGCCAAACCATTTTTTCTCAGCTTATGGTACATGCTCAAGCCCACCTCTTCCAAACCTTTCTGCACATAGCCTGCAATCATCAAATTCCAGGAGACCAAGCTTTAAATTTGTAACTTATTGACAAAAAGAGCATGGTCTAGATTAAGATTTCTGATTCTACTTGAACCCCTGTGTGGCATAATATCCAAACAGCTTCCACTACTGTTCCTGAAAACAGTAATCCTTCAAAATCTCATCCAACTGAAGGGTAATCTCTCTAGCATCAGCCTGAAAACTGGGAATGTCATCAACGATGATTTAATTTGACAGCAAGAACAATTCTAGTTCCCTTGTTCTTCTTCAAAGAAGAGGAACAGGATGTGGAAAAAATTATTCATTCTAGTTGTATTAATAACAGCAATTACAATCACATAATATGCTCAAGTTGTTGTTTGAAAATCCCTCCCAAGAGTCTTACAAAAGACAAAACTTTAGCCTTTAGTCATTTATGATATATAAAAATGTTCACTAATTGACAAATAGTCTTCACTGGAAAAATTACTCTCATGGCCTTCATTGATACCAGTGGCGGATTTAAGGTGGGGGCTCTGGGGGCTCCTAAAATTTCTATAATACCTATACAATTTTGATATAATTTTAAGTGTGCCCTCAGAGTTTTCTTAGAAAGGATGTGAAAGAATTAGATGGTTTTCTAAATTAGTTCATGAACTAAAATTGTTTAATTACTTACATTGAGAAAAATATGTTTTGTGAAGTTCAAAATGAGAAGGCTATAAACCGTTATCAAAATATAAAAACTTGCCGTGAACAATTGTAAATAGTTTAGTTTATTTTTCAAATAAAATTATTATTACATTCATAATTTTGAGTTTGTCTTTTTTATGTTTTTCATGGAATATATGCATCATTTGTACTTGTTGGTGAATATCTATATATTTTTTTGCTTAAAAAACTAGAAAAAAGAGTAGGTAAAAAAAATTTAGTGTTGCTTTTCCCCCACTAAGAATTTTTTCTAGCTCTGCCACTGATTGATACCATTTACTTCAGCTATATAAACAATTATATACTTGTATCCATCCCTCACGCAGAACCCACATATATTTGTAAAAATTATACAGACTAAAAATAATTTTTTTTTGTTTTGTTGTACTAATACGGCAAGTTGTACTAATACGGCAAATTATCAATACGGCTCTTACCCAAGCACGTATAAGACAGCACAAAACCCACATACATTAGTACTTTTTGCTGTACTAATACAGCAATTTGTCAAGTTTTTATAAGTCCGAGCGTTCAGTTTCCACTAAGAATTTAACAAACTAACTAAAAAGTGCATAATTATATAATGCAGTTGAAGTTTGACAACAAAAAAAAAAAAACTAAAAAGTGCAAGATTATCAAGAATAAAAGCAACGCTAACCAAGATATGGTAATTAGTAAAACAATTGTGAAATTGAAAATTTAAAGAAAGGGGAAACTTACCTTCCATATACTGCTCTCGGTCTAATCCTCCGGAGAAGAGTGGAAGTTTTTCCGGCAAACATGGGTCCCACGATCACGTGAATTTCACCAGAAGAAGAATAAGCAGCAGCAGAAGTAGCTTCTGATTTCAAGCTTCGTATCTGGCAATGCTGATGACTAGGTTGTGGGTTTAGGCTTAGCAGCCAAAGATGGGCTTTTGATGGGGTGGTGGTGGCAGAAAAGGGGATTTTGGAGAACCCATTTGATTCTTGAAATCATCCATCAGCATCTGGGAACACTGTTGAATTTACTGGATTGTTTCTCAGGAGTGGAGCTGGGTTGGAGGGAGGGAGTAACACGTTACAGGGGTATCGGGAAAGGGTCCAGGCTTTGGACTTTGGATCTGAGCTTTGGCTCAATTAATAATTAATAGTTATTGAATTTTAATAAAATAAAAAATAACTAAAACGTAGGTTTATGGAAAAAAAATAGTAATATAATAAAAAGTGAAACAGAGAATAGCACAGAAAATAAGACAAAAGATTCATTGTAGAATTTTTAAATGTTATAATCTAAGGAGACGTTTGGTTTGTGGGTTTCTTGCTAAAGTATGAGTGCCAAAATTAATCAAAGTAGTACTTATTATTTAGTTAACGTTAATCAAAATCAGTTAATGAATATATACTTATTATTTAGTCAATGTTAATCAAAATCAGTTAATAAGTATGATAGATTCATTCTTTGAGTTTGTGATTAACTAGTTCATTTTGTTCAAATTTAGGGATTAATTTAGAGATTAATTTTTCCTATATTGACAGTGTACACACTGTCAATTTTGGATGAATGACAACTAAGTAAATTTTGAATTTGAAATTTAATTTTTGAATATGTATCATGGATCCAACAGTGATAGTGTATACACTATTGATGCACATAACATTTACTCTTAATTTATTTGCAAATTCTAGACACCCATTGAATTGATTTGATTTGGTTCTTTGCAATAGTTTGTGCTATCCTCTTGTTTATGTAAAGATTATTCAAAACGTATAATGCAAAGATTGTTCTAGGAATTTCTTGGAACCATATAAATTAATTTTTTTTAATTGCTCTATGAATTTACTTCTTTCTTTACTGAATGTTTAGACTTTGGAGATGCCAAGGATTTTATGATGTTAACCACTGTAAGAAAAAGGAGACCTCCTAAATAGGTGCTTTGAAGTTCCGGTTAGCTGAGTATTGGCAATTCCTATTTTTGTAGGGAGGGTCATACGTTTGATGTGATAAAAACAATTTAATTAGAAATAAGAATTTTTCTTATTATAATTTGTACCTTATCCCTGTGCACATACAATATATATGAAAGGTGTTTTCCCATCTATTTTTTTTGCTAAAAATGAAGAAGGGAGAGAGGTTGAGGAAATAAGTTTGTGGGGGGATATGATGAACTTCTACTTCCTTTTCTGTTTATCCTTTTTCATCCTGTTAAATTTGTTTTATAATTTCTTCAATTTACAAAAATATTCAATACTACATATTTAAAAAAAAAACACGTTTTTTATTTTTTTTAAACATATTAAAGAAATTTTGAAATGGTTTCATGATATTATGCACTCCACTCAAACTTAATTATAATATGCAATTTCAGCGGGATTCTTCTTTCTAACTTTCACCTATTACGCTAAGAAGAGGGAATGTATTATTTCAATGTTTCCAAAATTTTTATAAAATAAAGTTAATTTTCGGTTAGAAGGTACTATATACCAGAATTAGAACAACAGATTAAGACCACCAAAAATCCCAATCATGAGCAAATAAATTTAGACAATCACTCAGCTTCTTATATTAATATTCGATTGTAACATTTCCAACAACTAATACGGTAATTTGATTATCTTTAATTATCTTATGTACATTAAGAAATTTTCGCTGTGCTAATTTACTAACGCGAAGTGTTTTTTTTTCCCGCCTCAGTTTGGTAGCTGCCTTGTTATTTACTTACTAGCAAGGGCAGAGATGAAATAATTGTGTTAACGGACATTTCTTTTAGGAATTTTGGTTGTTGCCTTTTAAGTTTGGTTGATTAATTGTTCAATTACAACTACTGAAGGTTACATGGGATAGATCTTTGATTGAAAGCTACAGATCGGCGGACAAGCAAGCATTCAGCATATCGTGGACCTGGATTCCACACAGTCCATGGTGTTTTCACATCGGTATTCAACCCACAGTCACATATTGGAGGTATTGGATTTGATCTTGGCATCTTCTTCCTCGCTTCTTCTACCTTAAAGCTGCAAGAGAGAACTCTCTTTTGATTGAAGTAGATAAAGTTGGTGAGAGAAAGAGATTATTATGTCCCTTTAATTTTGGTTCTGATGCTTCAATTATAGTTGGACAAAAATGCCTTTTGATTCCGGCTTGACTTATTGTTAAAATGACCAAAAGTCTTAAAACTATATACTTTTAATTGTTTAAAGGCCAATTAGAGACAACATTTAGATCAAGGGCCAAAACTTAACAACGATGATTAGTTTATGGGGTTTATAGGTTTTAGCTCTTATTATTTAGATTATCACAAGTACAAGAAATTAAATTTACTACAAATATGGAATAAAAGTAGTAGAACTAACAATAGAGATCTCCTAGGATTATGGAATTCCTAACTATTCTTACATGTGAAATTATTAGTTAAATGATTATTATTACCTTAACTAGTTATGGCATAATTTTTAAATATACGTGATACACACTTTTGCAAGTATACCAACCATATTTATAACTACTCCACGTCTACTAATATGATATGAAACTAACTATAGATTCATTAGATTCTATGAAATTATATGGATCAAGCCACCCAAGTCACAAAGGTGCAATCCTACATTAGTAAGTTAACTCCCCAAATTTAACAATTTCACGCACTAATATTGAACCACAATTTTCATTGATTAAACAACATCTTTAGATAATCACAATTAATAGCCAATTAATCGTGATTGTTATAACAAAGGTACTAAATAACTCACTCAAGAAATAAGCTCAAATGGCCATCAGAAACTCACTTAACAATCATGTAAGGACATTCACACCCTAGGTTTACAAACTAGCTAAACATGAAAGACAAGAAAACAAGATCCATACTTATATAATAACTAAACATAAAAATCAATACAAGAAATAAACTGATAGAAGAGATGTTACCCTTATCACTTCAATTCCTAACTCTTCTATCTTTATTCTCAACTTCATATATGTCCACCTATATACAATGATTGGATGAAGTAACTATGCTAAACTGTATTGCACTAATGAACTAAAAGTTTTAGTGAAAGATTACATTTTGTGTAGTTTCTCTAGCCTCCAAAGTTACCAAAATAAGCTCATAAGAAGTCTATTTATAAAATAGTGAAACTCGCAAACAACTTGTTAAAGTCGATGCAAATCGCTCCTTGAAATTGCCAAAAGTTGATTTTGCAAGTTTTCATGATTTCTTGGGCAATTCCCACCGAAATTTGTTCAGAAAAGTGGTCCAAAAGTTGTGTAAATGAGCTGCAAGTTAAAGTTATATAGCGAAAATATGAAATGAGGCATGGAAAACCTGGTCTAGGTTACTTTTTAGGCCGCGATTTGTCCTACCCTACACGTTTGCACTTTTCTAATAATTATGGAAATTGCTTTGTTTCTGCACTAATTTGAACTACAAATTTCTTGATGCAAAAAGACAAACTAAGTCTTGTAGAAAATAAGAAATTGTAGATAATTGAATTTGCTTTCCAATGCATAAAGAATCATGTCAATTAGATCTTTGTAGATTGAGAAATGATAGAAATATCCTTAACTAGGCAGTACCCTATTCCAGATTTTGACATTAAAAATGCACTTCTGTATTTCAGAATTTTGACCATGAAAACATATGAACTGGACTTTTATGTTTCATAAGAAATGTAGCACTTTTTCTTATCTTCAAAATGGTTCAATAATTATCTCAATTCAATGCTTGTAACTTACGTTATAACCGAAATACCAGAAGGTGTCAGAGTAACCAATCTTTTCTGCTTTTGATCTGATTTGCATTTTACACTTTAAACAATTTGTACTTCATGTTTACTTTAAATCATTTCAAATCATTAATAATCTTGCAAATGTCATCTTAGTTTACTTCATTTGATGATTGAACTATTAAAGTCAATAAAAACATGAAGTTTAAACTATTTAAAATTGTAGAAATGCAATTTTCACACTTGAATCACAAAATTCAACATTCACTGGAACCCTAGTTATTTAACTATTAAAAAACTAAAATACACCAAAAATTAAGTAATCAAACACACTAAAAAACTGCCAAATAAACACTTATCATTGGACTAGTGAGTTTTAATGAGAATTCGGAAGGCATTCAATTGTTGCCTAAGAAAGGGGTTAGGTTTGGGCCGTAAGAATTTGGTACCACAACTTTAGGTAGCTCAAAGCTAGCTTTGCTCCTCTGACTATGGGCATGATATCTAGGACTAGATTTTAACCAAATCTTGGGAAACTAGCATGCTATTGGATTGAAAAATAAAGATGATCTATGGTCGGGAGGAGCTGGCATAAGTTGTGGATCAACTTTATTTTGGTTCCACAGCGAGGTTCCTATATTGTTGAAGACGATTTTGAGTGAGAAAGGTGTATATTTGGAATACTGAGACCGAAAATATAGATGCTAAAGCGATTATGGATCAGATCAATTTTCCTGGGGTTTGGGTCATTGTCACAAGGGTTGACATGTGAAATCATTACTTTAAAAGGATGAATGTGGTTTTAGAATATAGATGCCTTAATCTTGGTAGATCATTTTAATTGTCCTTAAAATGTCTGGGAAGTTATTAAAATCTCTATTTGGAATTTGTTTCAAGTATTTTAGTGGGCTGTTTGACGTAGAAAGTGTCTTTAAAGTTATCAACTTAAGGGAATAACAGAATTTCTCTCTCCAAGAACATATTTGAAATCTTTCAAAGGATATTGGTGCACTGCAAATTAGGACTGTCATAATTGTCCAATGTAAAATGATGAAAAGTTCTATGTTTCATCTTGGTTGATACAAACAAAATGTCGCTGTATAGCATTCTTGCAAAATGGTGTATGGCAAACCAAATATCATATGCATGCCCCAGCAGTTGATACCAGACTAAGGTGTAGCACTATATATGTCTCAAGGTCAATTTCAACAGGGCACACCTTATCAGCTGCCTCACTGCCAAGGTTGTCTGAAAGATTTGGCAGGTTTTCTCCATAGCATGTAACAATTGAATCCAATGCAGATCTAGTGTCCTTATTTGATTTCATAAACTGCAACACTTATGCATAAAGATTCAAATTAGGATGGGATGAGAATAGGATGAGATAAACAGAGTTCATGTTAACATCCACCAAATTAATATTCGTTCTGTCCAGTCTCCAGATGGTGCAGTTTCAAACAAGAAAAATGTCAATGTGAAATTTACTATCAACATTTTTAAAATTTTTTTCCCAGCTTATTATCAACCTATTTATTTTTTCCCGAGATAGTTGAGCCTCCATCAAACACCTGAGCTTAATTATTATTTCGTATCCTGTCAAACAAGTACATTTCTGTCCAAAATAAACAAATTCAGCAAACAAACATAAGCAATTGAATTGAAGTACTGATGGACTCAAGGGTTAGTAACACATTGCCCCTCGAGCTTTGGGGATAGTTACAATTTACCATCCTTAAAAATATACACTTCACTTCCTATGGAGACTAGTCAACCTTGAAAAAATTAACTCCATGAAAGAAAATGTGAGTGTTATAACAACATTGCCTTTTTGTTGTTGACATTATTTGTGATTCACAATTGTTACCCTTTTCGGCTAAAAAAATTGAAGTTTGATTTAATGTCTACTTTCCGAATCTAAATTCAATGCATAACAGCCCTTTTTAACAATTTTGATTAAGGATTTATTATTTGACCAATTTGATAAGCAAAAAAAGATGAATAATATTTTGTTAACAGTTTACATAGATTAATATAATAAAAAACTATTTTTTAAAGCATAACAAGTTTAACATTATGCTTTAGTTTTCAAAAGTTTGTTACTCAATTTATTGTTGTTACTGTGTTATTTACCTGTATTGTTTGATTTAAAGTCTAATCAATTGAACAAATCATATATAAAAGTGAACATTAATCCAACAAGAAAAAAGTTAGGGATGATAAATTAAATGCAAATATTTTTTATGCTTTCGTATATTTGATTTTTGTATAGTAGATAGTGACAGTTGTTCGAACCTGTGTAATAATAAAATTCTACTCACAAAATATACAATCAAGTACAATGGTAAGTAGGGTCGTCGTCTTAGGGATTAGGAAAATTTCATTTCTTTTCAAGTAAGAAATAATTGGGGGAGTTTGGAAATTTGAAATTAAAATAAATAATCAACTTAATAATCAACTTTAAACCCCCTTAACGTTCGGTGTCACTATCAATTTCACCCTTAATGTTATCTTTTAGTCACTTTACCCCCCAAGACTAACGGTTAAATTAAACGGAGTTTGTTAATTAAAGTAAAAAGACAAGTTTAGCCTTAAAGTTACTATCACTTACCCCCATAAAACTAATAACCTCATTATCAATTTACCCCCATAGAGTTATTTTTTAGGCAATTTATCCCATCATTAAACCAATTTAGCAAGTTGAAAAACTTTAGAAGAAAATACGCTCCTTTTTATATAATAAAAAAATTAGAGTGGCTCTTCTTTCTCTTAGTATAAAAACAAAATCAAAGTATTAATCTCTTTCTTTTTTGCAATTCTATTAAATTTAAAAAAAATAGAAAGATCGAGGGGAAGGGGGGGGGAGAGAGATAGAGAGATGAGAGCTCATTCTTTTTTTAAAAATATAAATAAAAGAATTAAATACTTTTATTATGTAAAATATTTAACTTTAATTGTTTACTACCAGAATTTCAATCCTAATCCCAATAACCTAAATTAAATACAATATGTTAGGACTTTTTATTTTTTTTCTTTTTGCAATTCATTTTCTGTCTCCTTCTTTCCTATCTCTTTTTCTTTTCCTAGTATTAATAAGTGTGAAAAAGAAAATTGGAGAAAACTTTTATTTTTATATTTTTGGATCTCTTAAAGTGAAAAAAAAGAAAGAATAAATCATTTCACTTTTTTATTTTTAATTATATATAAGGGTAAATATATTTAAATTTTTTTATCATACTAGTTAGATTAACGATGAAGTAAAATGCTTAGAAAATAATATTAGGAATTAAAGTGATTATATCACTATAATTTAAAGGAATGAAGTAGTAATAACAATGTAATAATGCTATAAAATAAAAAGGTATTTTTGTCCAAAATTTCTTAACATGTTGAGTTAAATTACTTATAGGGGTGAAGTGACTAAAAGATAACGTTAGGGGGTAAACTGATAGTAGCAATATAGTTGAAGGGGGTAAAGTGATAATAACCCTAAAATTCTACTCACAAAATATACAATCAAGTACAATGGTAAGTAGGGTCGTCTTCTCAAAGATTAGGAAAATTTCATTTCTTTTCAAGTGAGAAATAATTGGGGGAGTTTGGAAATTTGAAATTAAAATAAATAATCAACTTAAATAAAAATAGTGAAACAGAAGAGAATTAAAATTTAATCAATAATATGTAGCTCTAGCCAAGGAGAAAACTTTAGAAGTGGTTCATACAGCTGCTCGTTGATACAATAATTAATTCATTTATTCTTTAACAAATAGGTTATAACTGCCAAATAAGTGATGACAACCAGATTTTCTGTACCATGTCGATAGTTAAGCTATGCCGATTAACTATTTCTCTAATCAAGAAATAATCAAAATTGTTTGATCCAGACTGGACCGGTAGAGACCATGAACCGAATTTCTTTCCGAGTTGGTTTGTAGTACAAAACCGCAAAAACCAATCAAAAGCGTAAAAAATTGGTTAAACCAGTGACCTGATTCAATTGGTGACCCGATTCTCAAACTTTTCTTTCTTGTTTTTTCCAAACATAATTTAAGTTACTTAAATTGTAACACTTTTATTTATTAATAGGAGAATGCAAACGCTACCCACTTAGTATAAATACCAAAATCACTCATTTTTATAAATGATCTCTAAATCAAGATGTTTCATCCCCATCACCTTTATCAATTTAGCATTAGTGATTCCAACTTGCATTAATTTGTTTTAATTTAGTTTTTCAAATAGTTATGAAAAATGAACATATTTTAGTCATGAATTTACATTTTTATATCTAATTATTAGGTGTATATTTGATTACAAGTCTAATATTTTTGGAACATTTTGTATGATTGGCCGAATATAACCAAGAACTTAATTTCAATATTTCTGAAACTTATAAAAATGTAAAACAATTATGATATCATGCTGACATCAGCGCATTTTTTAAAACGGTCCAATCGATATGACCAGTTGACCCCTGATCCAGTAATTTAGCCGAGTCGATCGATCTGAGTTTAACAACATTGGAAATAACGCTACAAAAGAAGAGAGAGGGCGGCTACTTGTTTCTGTTTTGTGCTGAGACTAATAATAATCTAATTATTAGTCCCTATTAAAAGTCAAAGATGTCCCTATTAAAAGTCAAAGAAGCACCTCCTCTTGTCTCACGTTTCGGCCTTTCCAAACTACTACTACTATCCTAATTTTCCTAAGAAAAGGATATTCCTTAAATTAACAAAAGATTAGTTAAATTGTTTCCTAATACAAATCGGAAAGATGAAAGACCAATCATCTCGGAATAGGAAACATGGTTCTAACTTCTAAGGACTTCGACTTGAACTAGGAAACTGCAACGCATACGAATTTGGATCTCTCTGGACTTGAGGGCTAGACTTAGGTGCGCCCACATGGAACAGGATAAGAGTCTTCTGCTGGAAATATCTTCATTAAACCACTTTTTTACTTTTTTGTCTTGCTATACTCCTACAATCTAACACCAGTTGCCAAATATGAGTAGAATCAATCTAATAATCCAATATTTGACCAAAATCACAAGAAAATATTAGCAATTTCATTAACCAATGTGTATCCTATCAGATATCATGGAGAAGATGCAAATTTCTTAGTAATAAATGAAAAATAATATTAAGTTATAAAGAATAGAAACAATAGTAAGTTATAAATAGTCTCATAAATAAAAAATTAATAATATTATTGCACTCCTTTTTTATGCATTTTTAATTTTGACTACCCTTTGTGGGGCCAAAATAGGTACATTTAAGATTGAAAGTCACAAAGTGTGTCAACTAATAAAGTTCAGGGGCAAAGTGTGTTTAACCCCCAATATTTATTGAACATGTGATATGACGACAAGAAGTTTTACTTGGAGAGAAACATGAATCAACTCTACTTTTTTCCAAGTAACTATATAAATTAATTAGTTACAACTTGTAAAAGTTAATATAAACAAATCTTAATTCTCAAGTCGTAAGACCTTGAGCTATGATCTATAGACCTCAGGTTTAAGTGACCATTGGGTAGGTGATATGAAGTGCCGCACTTGATCCATTTCGCAAAAAGATAACAAAATTATATTAAAAAAGGTAAATAAATGAGAATAAAAAAATGAATGAGAAAATAACAAAGATAAAACAAAAGTTCTTCAACAATAATTGTTTTCGAAGAGGGATTCCAGCTTTCGGTCAATAGACTAATAGTAATAGTAATTAGTCAATAGACTATTAAATAGGTTTTTTGCTTTAAATATATTTATTTAATTAATCCAAGCCTCTTCAAAAGAAGATCCAGCTTTCAGTTTCAGACTGCATAATAGACTAATAGTAATTGACCAATAGTAATAGTAATTAGTCAATAGACTACTAAATAGGTTTTTCTCTTTAAATATATTTACTTAATTAATCTAAGCATCTTCAAAACCAACACTAATTACTAATAGTCTAATTACAAGAAGGTGGAATCCCATATCCATTAGGGATAAAAACATTATCATATGCACAACTATCACAAAGCTAGGATGATTCTTTAAGCAAGTTTGGACGAGAGGAAAACCTTGAATGTGCGAGACGTATATTCTTCAAGGCACTTATAATTGTCCAAGAGTTGGCTTCTAATTTTAGAAAAATTTTGTTTTCACAATAAATAAATAAACATTAGATAGTGACAATAAACCAAAAGAACAAAAAATGTGGAAATGAAACCATTTATTAAAATATGATCCCTAAAAGACATTGAAAGATTCTTTGGCTCCACAGTTAGCTTCTTTCACTTCATGCTCTTTGACCTTTGACGGGTTATCAATATAAGTGCAAGTTTAATCCAGACGACCTTTTGTGGATTCTTTATTATATCCACCATTTTCCATTATATACCCATTTGACTGTAAATATACAGGTCAATTAGTAGTTTAGAGTATAAATCGGGTCGATCCCACGAGGAGCAACTTTTACAAGTACTAGGTCCTTTACTTGCTCTATTATTTAGACTAGCTATCAATAAAAGCAATGAAAATCCCAACACTAACTAACTACCTAAATTAACTAGATAACTCACAAGTAAACAATGGATATATTTCACTAAATACTTGAGTTTAGGGAAATAGAGTCCACTTATGGCATCAAAGATACAAGTAAATAGATTTGCCTCTTATTACTATTTTTATTTAACTAGGAATTCATTTCCATATTTACCAAAACTCAATCTCATGATATAATGGCTTAGACTAGACTAGTTTTTCCCATTCTCATTGTGAATAACTAGATCTACTCTTATTTTCTTCATTTATGTTGTTCCATTATTATTATTATCAATTTTTATTGAATAACAATAACTAAAAACTTGCTATTGGTGATCAAGTAATAACAAGCGATAAGCATGTATAAATAAACAAGTTAATGCAAAATGTAATAAGTGTAAATCATATTCAATTCATATCAAATGGCCATAAGTTTCATACACTCTCTAAATCTAGAAATTTAGCTACTCATGTGATAAAAGACAATAAAGAGCATAACTTCATTACATGCAAACATAATGAATCAAAAGTAAAGAGAAAGATAGAGAAAGCTTAGCCAAGATGAAGAACAACCTCCCAATCTTTTATTTCTTCACCAAGATGAATGATACAATGAATTTTCCAAGTTTTTCTTACAATTTCTTAGTTAGAGAGAATGAGAAAAGACTAAAACTAAATTCTACCAAAACTAGCAAGAACTACCTAGAATCCCCCCTCTCCTCAATGATTCTTGCATATGTATTGTTAGAAGAGTCAAAAAATGGTTAATGACAAGACATAAATCTCATTTTTCTTCCCTAATCACTCTTGAGCATGTGCAGCCGAAATTCTTGTCTAGAATTGAGCTGGAAAGCAGTGTGAAAATAGAGCAAGCTGTAGAATAAGTTGCAAAGAAATAAGGAAGAATATGCGGCTCCTCAATATGCGACTTAAACCCGTGTATTGAGGTCGCGTATTGGCTTCTGACTTGAATTCTCGATTGTTTTCTACTCCAATTCATCACTAATACCTCATGCAAGATGTTCATGTTGTTGTTCATGCATTCCACCATCAATACTTGTATTTGATGCTTTTCTACTTTCCAATTTACCGTTGAATCAAGTGCTAAATGACTTCGAATTGGATCCATCTTGAACCAACGTTGAGAGTTCACCTCGATTTCTGCAAATATAACCAACTTTTACACATTAAGTTGCTCAAATAAAAACTTGCAAAATATCGAAGACTAGGGAGCAAGTTACATCTTAAAACATCCTAATTTGTACTAAAAACACACACCAAATGCTACTAATAACCATATATAATAAACAATTATCAACCTTTTTCTTGTGAGATAAATTATAACTAAAAAATCTTTAAAACAGAAAGCAACTTGAAGGAGAGTATTTGATGTCTACAGAAACTTGAAGTCAAATTAGGGTATTGAAAATGTAATGTAACTTGAAAGAAAAGACACTAGAAATCTGTAAGCATTATAATAAACTAAAAGAAAGATTCTCCCAACCATTTTATGTTACCAATGTATCCTGACACAAGATAGTTGTAGGTAAGGAAAATAATTTTTCTAAAGATTATTACGTTTAAAACTATTTATGCAACTATTTTAGTACTTGATTGTACGGTCAAAATCTCAACTATTAGTTATGACAACATTTATATGATGGATTTAATGCCCAAAAAATTGACGTAAAATAAATGTAAGTTATTGGTTTGCCGGCAAAATTGAAATTTGCCTGAGAATGGTAAAAGAGAAAAGAATAGACCAAAGAAGGCCAAAAGAAGATCCTTTCATTGTTCAATAAGAAAAGAATTGTTTTAGGGTGGATGTTAGCCATCTCATACATTGAACTCCTCAGAATTTTGTTTGAAAACTTTGCAAATGATCCTAAGAATATGGTTCAAGCAAATTCAAATATAGATAGATCTTGAATGCATGATAGTAACATTTCCTAAGTTAGTTACATATATCATCTAAAGTATCGAATCTCAAGATACAAAATGAACATATGCCATTAAATATGCTATGACAGCATAAACAGACTCTTCCCACAAGAGTTTCTTACTCATAAGATGATGACCTAAAGAAGGACAATATTATGAGTAACAATCAATCAGAATTTGATTTAGAAACCTACCGATAACTACATGCACCATCATAAACTAGATACAACTCGGAACTAATAAAAGCTAGATATTTTAGAGTCCTGCTGAGAAGCTCTGGTTGGGAAACCACCAAAATCACAGAGAGACCCACCAATGGTCGTTATGGAGTTCAACCCCTTATTTGCCTTCTAACTCCCACTTTTAACTCAAAAAATAATTTATTTTGAATGATCGATACCTCACTGCTTAAGTAAGAAGGCCCTTTCCAAGCATTCCTATTGGCTTTATTATACTAAATTATATTGAAAGAAGGCCAGTTACAAGGGCAAAACCCAACAGAGATGGAGAAATTCCTCAAATCACCCCTTACCAATGCAACCAAACCAAAAAGAAAAACAGAAAAGGTTCTTTATTGATGACATTTGATTTAAACGGAACACAAACCAGATACTATTCACAAAGCAAACAATTTTCCAGACAGCAAATAAATACTCCATGGAGTAAAAAGACAAGAAAATGAAGAGACAAGAAAGCAACTCAACAAAATGAAATTGACTTATAGCTGTCAGCGCTGCTTCAGCACCTTTATTTCCGGACTTACCACCAGCTCGATTGAGAGCCTGCATTTATCATAATGTAACTTCAAGAAATGGGGTACCAATGGGGAAACTTGTAGAATACTGGTAAAGATCAGGGCGACAATTTCCATCAGCATAGAAATTTGACCAAAAACACCACAGGAAGATTATCATCATATTCAGCAACATGACAATTATATGATGAACTCTTTTATTATTTTCAATGCAATAACTCCCATGAAAAAGAATATAGGAGATCAGAAAGGTCAACCATGAGTTTTCATTGAGTTGTATTAAGCAAAAGAGAAATTTCATGAATTTACCGCTCCATGTCATCACAGGTCAAAACACCATATATGCATGGAACACTTGGAATTCATTGAAAGGAAAATTACATATTTCACCATTAAGGTACTTTAAATGTTTTAAGACTGCATTCCAAGGACAGAATTGTCTGTATTTGAAACACAAAAATGAAGTTATAGCTGTGCACACAACAAAGCAAGTTGATGATTCCCAAACACCTCAAGTACCTTTTATGAGGAATGTATCTGTAAACTCCTACACTAAACAATTTTCTCATCTTCTGACATTTGAGAACATAAGAACCTCTGCTTCTGTGTCTGTGAGCACAAAATGGGAAAGACAGGTACAGCCACTATGCAGTGCACTTATTACGAATCAGACAATTCAAAGTAGTTCCAAGTTGCAATAAACCATGAACATCTTTCAACCACACAAGGTGAGTGCTTTTAACCCAAAAATCATCTGTCAACTAGGCAAAATTTTCCATCACTGCTACTACCTATGGATCTGTAGTATTACACAGTTACCAATCTTTTGATTCATTTCTTAACAAAACTTGTTTAACTAAGCTACTGGATATCTAGATAATGCAATCAAATCTACCAAAGCTCCTCTAACGACTATTTCCCCTTGGGCTGAATTCATGCTTTTAGTATTTCAAGTTAGTAAGAATTGTTTCTCCAGATCATATAGTAGTTTAGATAGAAGCCATTCCGGGTATATGAAAACATTAAGATCAAGAAAACTTGCATATCATTTCCATTATGAAGGGCAATTTGTTTGGATAGAGAATTATTAGCCAAAATTTATTTGCTTACATCATCATTACAATTTCCAACGCACCTTTTTATCTTCCCAATTATCTTTTTATCTCACATACATCACATCACAAAAAGTGCTACAGTAAAAATATCTCAAATAATTTACAATCCAGATCATATAGTGGTTTAGATAGAAGCCATTCCTAGTATATGAAAACGTCAAGATCAAGAAAACCTGCATATCATTTCCATTATGAAGGGCAAAAATATTATTACAGTTTGTAGGTTGACATTTATTGCTTCATTAGGTATTGAAATAAACAATACCTGGGCTACTAATCTATACGGAAATGTAGGCAGGATCTGGATAATTCTCTTTCTTGGAAACCTGACCTCCTCCTCTCCCCTCCAAACTTCTCACAAATACAAAGTAAAACGGAAGAATAAAAGACATCGTATTTTACTTGCTTTGCACCAACTCAATTTCATATACATTAAAGAAAACAAAGTCACTTCTGATAATTATATATCTGAATCATGTCTTCTGCCCCCAGTAAATTAACCCTCATGCTTGGTATCCCAAAAATCTGAGAGTCAATAAGCGGAAAAAAAAACCTAGGTAAATCAGGCAAATCTATTATAGAAATTTTTTTTCTTACAGAGCATATGAGGAACAGAAATCTCATGCTGAGCAGTGTACTATGATAATGCATATATAAAAACTGAATTAGCAAATGTGAGAGATATAATACCGAAAGTTACCACCAACAGTGGAAAGATATGCAAATAGTATTTCATCATTTCTTTTTGTGTTTGACTGCATTTGCATTGACTAACCAGAATTAAGGCCTGCAGACAGTACTCCGGATGCAGCTGAATTAGCCACAGCATCATAATGGGAAGTATCGCCTCTAATCTACTGGCCAGAAAAGAAAGTAATAACATTGTTTGGATACAGTATTATTTGAAATAATTACTGTATCTCTTTTTGTGATGTGATGTATGTGAGATAAAAAGGTGATTGGGAATATAAAAAGGTGAATTGAAAAATGTGTTTATGATGCACTGACAACTGGCAGGAAATAAGGAACTAGTAGCTGGTAATGAAGTTGAATGGTACCATAATTCGGTAATTAAAATGAATGAACTCAAGAATTGTAAAAGGAATTTTGAGTGAGAGTGATAGATAGAATTGCTACTTAAAAGATGAAAACCTTGTAGTTTGAGAGGCTGCCTATCAAGTTTTTCGGAGGCTGTCTCAAGTGTTATCTGCGCGTAAGTTGGAATAAGTCACTTCTGTTAAAGTCTTGTAGTTTGAGTTTCAATGAGATCCTTCTAATTTTTTTTTTTTAAGTTTATTTCCTTAGTCTAAAAAATGTTTCAAGTGTATTAGTTGACAAGTATCTCTGTTTTGAAGGAATTTTCAACCAGTGAGCCTTAGTGAGAATTAGGAAGGCATCTAGCATCTAACTTGTCTCCCCTATGGGGGATAGAAGCAGGTAAGGTGGGGGCATGAGATGATTTTTTATTTTTTTTGGTATGAGATTATGTTATTATTAGATGGCTCAAAACTGGGATTGACCCTAAAAATCTGGAAGTTTAACACTAGGACTAATATTCTTGTTGATTTTTGGGAAGTTAGACATTACATTCTACTGAATTCTAAAATGAAGTCTGTCCGTACTCAGGAGCGGCCGGCCTATGTTGTGGATTGACTTTATTTTGATTCCATAGACTAGATTTCCATATGAATTGTAAAAGGAATTTTGAGTGAGAGTGATATATAGATTTGCTACTTAAAAGATGAAAACCTAGATTGTGGAGTGATTATGGTGCCATTCAATATTCTCAGGATTTGGCTAATTGTCACAATGTGTTGACATGTGAAAACATGTCATTTGTGAATATTCAATTGATCTCAGACTTTAGTTTTAGGGTGTATGTATTTTTTACTGATGGTAGATGTCTTTTAAGGTTTTGGGCAGCAAATGAAAAGGATGGATCTGCTTTTTCTGGGTATGGTTTTGCTAGTAATATAAGGTTTTGGGAAGCAAATGAAAATTTTATATTTGCGCTCTGTTTTCGGGTACTTTGATAAGCTCTTTGGGCTGGGAAGCCTTTAAGGTCATCAACTTAATGGATAACAGACAATCACCTACTTTTAAGAGCATAATCGAAAATCTTAGAAAGTTTTGGGGGTTTCGTCATTAATGACATGGTTAACTGCCTGTTTGTTAAGTTCTTAAGTATTCGTGGTTTCAAAGAGGATTCCTGTCCAACTTCCTCGATTGGAACTGGCAACTTTTGGATGCTCTTCAATCCTGATTATGTCACTTTCATGAAAAAGTAAGACTAGCTTACTAAGACAGGGAGTTTGAGAAAGAGGAAGGTTGATACAGCTGAAAGGATAGTAGGTCGGGGATTGTAGAGCTATACAGTTTTTGCTTGTTATAAAATTCTACTGGTTTTGGAATCTAAAACTTCAATTTATCCAGCTGCTGAGTTCTCATTAAATTTTCGCGTTGGATTTTGACAACTTGAGAATAAGTCTACCATACTGAATATGCTTATGCATGGATAAATTACGTATATGAGCTATTAATTCTTGCTAACACAGAACACTACACGAAAGCAAACAACTGTATCTATGTAAAGCCATGGCAATTTCATTTCAGATGTTTCTTCTAGACATCTGTATGTTTGGAATTCAGTGAATCTATATAATTGATTGTAAATAGAAGTGTTATTAATTAGAGATGATATGATTAAACCTGTTAATTTTCTATAGAATAATGAGCTTTCTAAAACTTTTATTCCTTTGCAAGTTAATTTATTAGAAGCAGAAAGGGCGTAAAGGTTGAAAATTAAATTAAGCAACTGCTTCTATTAATTAGTTCACAAGTGTAATTGTGTTTGAGCATCTACGAGACTAATACATCTTCATTCGGACAACAGTCTTGGGAGTTGCGCTGTTACCTTTGAGCTTATTTTTCCTATAGTGATTATTGGGGAAAAAGTTTCAATTGCATACTTTGATGAGTATCTCTGCAACATAATCTTTAGCCACCGAGCCCAATTGAGAGCTGGGAAGGCTTCTCTGTAACTGGTTTTCGCTAAGAAATTGTAACATGCACCTTAGATGGCTCAAGGCTAGGATTGGCCCTAAAAGTATGGAGATCTCACAAATTGGACTGAAATTTCAATTGAATCTTTGGAAATTAGATATTTTATATTTCATTTTATTGTAAAATAATGTTTTCTTATCCATGGTAGGGAGTGGAAGGTCTGGATGTGGGTAGACTTTACTTCAGTTCAATAGACCGGAGTGCGGTATGATCGATAGAGGTGATTCTGAATGTGAGGCAGAGAAATTTGGCACTTGAAAGATGAAAATCTATATATTGACGTAATTATGATGCATTTCAGTATTCTTGGGTTTTGGCAAATTTTCAAAAGGATTTGACAAGTGAAATTATGTGGTATGTGCATATACAACTGGTATTAGATTGTAGTTCAAAAGGTATATGTGTGTTACCTTTGAGCTTATTTTTCTTATATTGATTAGGGTTAATTCCACTTTGTCCCCCCAAACTTTGGACGATTAACCATTTTAGTCCCTAAACTTTAAAATGGGACACTTAAGTCCCTAAACTTATAAATTGGGACACTTAAGTCCCTAAACTTATAAAATGGGATACTTAAATCCCTAAACCCTTATAAAATGGGACACTTCGACCACCACGGCATTTAGGATTCTGTTAACAATTTTTCTTAATTAGGAGGTATTTATAAGTTTAGGGACTTAAGTGTCCCATTTTAAAGTTTAGGGACTAAAGTGGGTAATCGTCCAAAGTTTGGGGGGACAAAGTGGAATTAACCCTTGATTATTGGGGAAAAAGTTTCAGTTGCATACTTTGATGATGAGTATCTCTACAACATAGGTCTTGTTTGGCAGACAAGTTTTTGCCAAGTTTGTCTGCTGCAAGTTTTTTAAAAACTTTAGCTACAGTAACCTTAAAAAACTTCTTAAATTTTTAAATTATACACTTCAAAATATTCAAAAGAAAATAAACTTTAAAATTTTTTTAAAAAACTTCTACAGTAAGTTACAATAAAAGTTTTAGACAAACACCCCAAAAAACTCACTTGCCAAATGAGGCTATAATCTTTAGCCACCGAGCCCAATTGAGAGCTGGGAAGGCATCTAAGAACATAAGCTAGGGTTGAGAGCTGGGAAGGCATCTCTGTAACTGGTTTTCGCTAAAAAGAGCCAGGTGATGGGTATGAGAAATTGTAAGATGCACCTTAGATGGCTCAAGGCTAGGATTGGCCCTAAAAGTATGGAGATCTCACAATTTGGATTGAAATTTCAATTGAATCTTTGGAAATTAGATATTTTATATTTAATTTTATTGTAAAATAATGTTTTCTTATCCATGGTAGGGAGTGGCAGGTCTGGATGTGGGTAGACTTTATTTCGGTTCAATAGACTGGAGTGCGTTATGATCGATAGAGGTGATTCTGAATGTGAGGCAGAGAAATTTGGCACTTGAAAGATGAAAATCTATATATTGATGTAATTATGGTCCATTTCATTATTCTTGGGTTTTAGCAAATTTTCAAAAGGATTTGACAAGTGATAACTTATTAATGTACAATTGGTATTAGATTGTAGTTCAAAAGGTATATGTGTGTTTTATCTATGTACGGTATTTAAATTTAGATATTAGACGTTGTAGAAAGGGTAATGTCTATGTAACATAACCATTATGTTGTAAATTAATTTCAATTATACATTTTGAAAGAGGGGATGTATTATTTAAGGTAATCAAAATGTTAATTATAGGGGAGAAGATACTACGTACCAGAATGAAAACAACCAATTAAGACCGCAAAAGTCTCAATCATGAGCAAATAAATTCTAGACTATATTCTAACATTTCGGATAACTAATTCAGTAATTTAATTATCTTTTAATTATATTGCATATGTTACGAAGTTTTTTGTTGTGCTAACTTATTAATGCAAAGTTTTTTTCTCTTTCCCTTTGGAACCTTTTCCCTTGTTTCCCTTTTCTTGTTAATCTTTGTCAATGCGTCGAAGGGTCGAAGCTAGTTTTCCACGAATGGAATGCCAGCTTTTCTGGCTCCGTAGCTATAGGGAAAATATTCGAGGGAAAATGTAGATAGCTTTTTGACCGGAAATTATTCTCTACCGCTATACTTCCTATTAATGCAGGATTCTTGTAATCTAAACTTGCTTCAGATTGCTACTTTTTTCAAGAAAATGACAATTTTCCTGGACAACAACATGGACATGATTTCTCCGCCCAAATTGAGTGTCTTGCCGTTTAGGTTTAGGTTTCAACCGTATGTGCTTCAGTTGGTATACTGTAGATAACCGTTTTTCATATCCAGACTTAAGTCATGAGGTTTTTCATTCGCTAGGGGCCTTGACCATTCTTTGATGCTAATATCAGCCTGAGTCCTGTCACGCCCTAGGCCCTTAGGCCCAAGATGCGACCTGAATTTCAGCAAACAAGTTCAACTGTTTGGTTTTCGTTCTCACCGGTCCAAAATGGATATTTTAAATTAGATTCGAATGCTCACACTCTATTTGTATATTGTATTAGTTTATCGCACTAACTTATTCGATGTGAGATGGGATATTACATTTATCCCTCTTTTTTAGGCTTTGCGTCCTCTAACCCAATTTCATTTCGTGCAAAGGTCACGTGAGATTCGCTCTAATGCCATAATATCACACCAAGACCAGAATCTCAGTAGCCAAGTCCAACTATTTAGACTCCGTACTTGTTAGCTCAAAGCAAATATTTTAAGTTGGATTTGAATGCTCAAATCCTATCTCCGTGATAAGCTTATTCTACACACACACATATGCCAAAAAATTATAAAGAGAGTATATATCTTACCTTACCAATGTAAAAGTGGGAATGAATATATAAACAGTAATGAACAGTTGCAGTGGTTCGGTTATGTTGTTGCTTCTGTGGATTGCGGGGGTGTTGGAGTCTTTTGGTGTTGCCTGGGTTGGGCTTCTTTGGAGATCGGTGATGCCCATGTGGAGCGGTGGGCTTGTGTATACATAAAATCGCTACATAATCTTTTTTCTAATTTTCTTTTCAATCTAAAGTTACTCATTTCTCACAGTATGAAGATGGCTGCATTTTTTTAATGTCAAATCGTTACATAATCATCTCCTTCATACCTTTTTTTTCTTCCGACCTAAATCTTTTGCTTCATATTTGCAACTTGTCCAGAATATAAAAGGCAAAAAGATTCGCCCTTACACCTTTAGGATGTCGATCTCAAGTTTTTAAATTAATATAAACAACGTGAGGGTTTTTCCAAACCACAAGGAAGGAAATGCTCAAAGGTCTTGTATGTCCAAAAAATTTGTTTGATTGGGACGGCTAAAATTGCTCGAAGGTCTTGCATGTCCCAAAAAAAAAAAATCTATAGCCATGTTTGCACATCTTGATGACTTGATTCTATTGCCTCCGTTTGTGATTTAGCTTTGCGTTTGGGGTTGGTTTTTCTTGGTACAAAAGTTGGTTTTAGTGCCTAGCGAGCGTCAAATATCTCAATTTTTATGACTTTTTTTTTTTCAAGTTTTATAAATTTAATCTTTTCTATTTCATAGAAACTCTTTTATGCTATGTATACAAAAGAGAAATTTGTATTTTGAATAAAAATTATGTGTCATGCATCCAAACCTACTAATGCAAAAAAAAAAAAAAAAAATCCACTAACACATAACCCTATTTAGGAATACGTGTGTGACTCGGGGATTATAACTCTATTTATAGATAACTTTCCTATTATTTTTTAGATTCCTATTTCAACCCATCATAGAAATATAAATTACCCTTAAATAAAGAACCACATCCTATTAGATACATTAAAGTTCAAAGTATGATTGATCACTTTAATTGAATTTAATATTATTTAACAGTCTAAGTCCAACGTTAAGCTGCAATAATTAATGCTATATTAAGAATGTTAGATAACCTGATTTCAAAGGTCTTGTTTCTCCGTATAATGAGGAAAAAACACACGCACAAACATGGCACAGCAGCAAAATAACGAATCTAGGTACCAGACGCATGGCGTCCGGGCAGGCAAAACTAGTCTATCTATCATTATGCTGAAAGAAAGTGTGAGTTGCCTTATGAACAGTGAATGTGGACTGTTTATGGCATAATTTCCAGCAACTTGGTGGTCCTTTGTTCTGTTAGCTACGCGTGAACTTCGTGGAAATTGGTCCAGCCATCTGTGCACCCTTGGATTGCTTCCAATTCAAAATTTGACCATCGATCATCATTTAGGAACGTTAGTTGCTAGAGTTGAAACGCTGGATGGTGGTCGTACGAAGAAGTTATAGTGGGGGGACCTTGCTGCCGACTGATTTTGATGCATTACCAAGAAGTTATAGTGGGGGGACCTTGTTGCCGACTGATTTTGATGCATGCATGCATTCCTTCAGACTGGGTTAATGAATGCGTGTACGTTCTTGGTAATGAGTATAGCTTTTTATTGATTTCTTGTCTTCCTCAGTATACTGGTTGGACCCGTGTCCTTCTAGGAGGGGATCGTCTTCAAAGGTAAGTTTCTTTTTTTCTTCCCTACTGATTTCTTGTCTTCCTTAATATACTGGTTTGAACCGTGCGTTTGTGATTTAGCTTTTTATCATAGAACTCATAGTTGCGCCGTGGGTGTTACCATGTGTTTGTAATATTACCATACTTTCAGAAACGTGTCTTGAGGTGTCTTACATTTTCACTCGACGCTCTTAACTTTTGAAAAATCTTACTTGGCTCTTCTACTTTAAACTTTTTGTAGCATTTAAAACCCGTTTTAGAATATAATATTAAAATTTTCATTTTGGAAAAGAGAATCCAATTTCACTCCAAATTTTCCCTTTTCGTGTGATTTCTTAATTATCACAATACATCAAATTTATCTCCTAACTTTTGTAAATTGATCGATGTAGTCCTTTAAAAAAAAGTAGACTGTAAGATTGAAAACCTCTTTAATGTTTTTGTGTCATTGGTTCGAACAAAAAAATGCTAATTACTTAAATTTATAAATGATTTATAATATTCTTAAAAAATAACTAGTAATAATTTACAACTACAAGAATACCTTTGTGCATCAGCTTAAAAAAAAACACAAACAAGTTTATAAATAATTTTATGATGTTGTATCCTTTTACTTTGCAAACCATTGACTTGGAAAAAAATTAGAAAAATAAAAAATATGCAAAAGATTTACAAAACTTCTTAAATTAACTCAAAACACTTACAGTAAAAAAATATTATCTTTATAACTTGCAAAAATTTCAAATAAACTTTAAAATATTGACTTTTGGTATTCAAAAAATACACTATATTTTGTCCAATCAGAATAAACATTCCTACATTTTGTTTTTGTTTTTATTTGTTAATAATATACTTATTGTTTTGGGAATAAAAAGAAAGACAACAAAAAAACAAATTTGGAGTGAGAGTAGATTTACTCTTCCAAAATGAATTCTTTAATATTACATTTTAAAATGAGTTGTAAATGATATAAAAAACTTAAAATAAAGGAGATAAGTGGGATTTTTTAAAGTTTGAAGGTGACAGACGAGAGATCGTAAACCAAACTCGCAACCTTTATGTCTTGCCAACTTGCAAAGGTTAACTAATTGAACGCCACCAATTTGCCACGAGGTACCTAACAAAACAAATGACCCCCCAAGTTGCTGGAAATTACGCTATAATCGATCCATTGTGCACAATGATTGTGTGTACAACTTCCTAACACAATGCCATTGTTCACCACACTATAAAAGGGTAATAGGTTAGCAAAGCCAGCACAAGCTTATTGATACGACATATAGGCCTACATTCAAGCAAATATTCATCAGGATGGATGCCTCGCTGCAGTTTGAGATAATTTCTGAAACAGTCATCAAGCCTTCCTCACCCACTCCTCCTCCTTTGAGATACCACAAGCTCTCATCGGTAGATCAAGCAATGCCACCAAACTATCGGATCCGGTTGGCTTTCTTCTATGCTAATATTAAGGGAACTCGTTGGCTTGCCAATGAAATATCACAACTGCTTAAAAGTTCTCTCTCAAAAGCTCTTGCCCAGTATTACCCTTTCGCCGGAAGGCTGATGAAAAACGGCTATATGATTGATTGCAACGACATGGGCGCTCAATTTACTGAAGGCCGAATTAATTCTCGAGTGGCTGAGATTCGCAACCAATTAAGTTCAAGTTCTGAAAAAGTGCAAGATCTTATCTTTGCTAGATCTCTATTCTCCGGGCCAGCCTCAGCTAATCATCGTAGTCTAGTATTTGTTCAGCTCAGTTCTTTCAACTGTGGAGGCATAGTATTGAGTGTGTCTATAAATCACAGGATTGCTGATGCATCCAGCGTATCAACTTTCATGAATGATTGGGCAGCAATAGCTCGTCAAACGAGTGACATCCCATCTCCTCATCTTCACGGAGCTTCTCTATTCCCCCCTGTTGACGGTCAGCAATATCGACACCCATTTCCTCCTAAGCCGGATCAAGGGAAGTACGCGAAAAGGATATTGGCGTTCCATGCTTCTAAAATTGGAGAACTCAAGGCTGCTGCTCTTAACTCAGGAGTAGAAAACCCTACTCGGTTTGAAGTTGTGTCAGCCCTACTTTACAGTTGTTTTATGTCTGCAGCATCAAAGGCAAACTCGGGATCACACATCCGCCCATCAATCTTCTTTAATGCTGTGAATTTTCGACAAATAATTGTCCCTCCACTTCCACAAAATTCAGTTGGGAATTTTGTCACCTCTTTCCTGACATCAGTTGACAACAATGCTGAAGTTAAATTACCAGAGTTAGTTAATAAACTGAGGGAAGGCAAAACAAAATTGCGCAAGGAGTGCACAGAAAACATCAATGCCATTCCTAGTAAGCTAAAAGCATCCCATTCAGCATCGCAGACAGCAGCAATTGAAACAATCAACTCTGACTGCTACGGGTGCTCAAGCTGGTGTAGGTTTCCATTTTATGGTGTTGATTTTGGCTGGGGAACACCTTCGCTGGTATACCCAGCAATCATTCCAGAGCAAAATGCCAACATTTTGGTATTGATAGACATGGAAGATGGTAATGGAATATATGCACATCTTATCCTAAAAGAGTTGGACATGTCACTATTGGAAGAAAATGAGGTGCTGCTTGCTTATGCCTCTTTGGATGCTTAAACATGTCCAAGCATTACAACAGGAAAATGAAATACTTATAACTATGATAAGCATTCATATATTATGCATCAGCATCACAATCTGGTAATCCTGAGTTGCTGCCGTGCATACTCAGAGCTTCGAAACTCCTCAAGGGTGAATTGAGTTATTTCTCTTTATGTTGTCGACATATCTACAGTTACGTTACATACACATTGCTCCATGTCTGCTCAGTCGAGCTATTTGAACCTTTGAAATAAAAAATAAAAAAAAAAAACTATCAAATTTGTGGCAAATTTCATGTTGTTTTACTTGAATAGCATAAATAAAATTAGATGATCCTACATTGGATTTGATACCAATATTATTATTTTCAAGTATTATGTCGTTCCTTACTTAGATGCAAGTACTTTAAGCCATTCTGCTACGACTTCAAGTTTGTTTGTTATTTTTCTCTGCCATTTGTTGCAAGTTCAGAGTACATCCCCGCACTTTTGAAAGGAACAGAATTCAATGGCTCGTCATTGCAGGTTTTGAATTTTGAAATTTATATGTCGAAATAGAATTCAATGGGTCTGAAGCACTATAGTTTGGTTATGTGTTAATTTTACCTTAGGGTGTACCTAATTAATTAATTCGACACTTTACAAAATAATGTAGTAGGGAAATGAGGGCACTAAAGATTAGGGAATAAATTACCTGTTAGATATTTTATAACTAACATTATTATTGAATGTATGACAATTCATTTGAATTTAAATTTAAAATTCAAATTCTACGCATGTCTTATACATTCAATCATAATGGTGCATATACTACCAACACACATATATATCTTTATCTTTCCTTATAATATATAAGAAGACGTTTGGAGGGTTACTGTGCATTTTTTTTCAACCGCTCTCTACAGGGGTATTTTTGTCCTTCTAGGCTTTTGCTTGTGTTTTCTGTCGGAGCTATTAGAACTGGTTGTTGCATATTGTAAGCCTTAGCCGAATGTTAGTGGAACATTGGTTGGTGTGCAGCATTAACAAGCAGCATTAATGAGATATGATGTTTATTTCTATCAGCCAGCTCATTGTCTTGTTTAATTCTTTTATAATCTTTATATCTTATAAGAAGACGTTTGGAGGGTTCCTGTTCATTGCAATTTCATCTGCTCTCTTCAGGGCCATTTTTGTCCTTACAGCCTTTTGGTTGTTCTTTTTCTTGGAGCTAAGACGTTTGGAGGGTTAGTGTTCATTACAACTTTTTGCTTTATCCTACAACCTTCTGCTTCGTTTATGCTTCCTTTATTCATGCTATAAACTGTAAACCATGGCTTCAACTGATGCACTTGCACAGTCAACGAATAAGAACATTGTTCGCAACCGAAGATAAAGAGAAAAATATGCTTCCTTATCAGTGGAAGAAAAAGAAGCTCGTAGAGCTAAACAAAGAGAAGCTTATCAAAAAGAGGAGAGGAAGGAAAGCTGCTGCATCCATGTCTTCTATGAATCAACAGCAAACTGATGGTATCTAATTCAGTTTTGCCTTTATATTGTGTTTTTGTATGTAGCAGAAAGCAGTAATGCGTCGTCTGAAATAAAAGAACAATAACGTAGTGAATAAAGGTGCTTCTCATGCATGCAATACTTAAGAATTTTATTATGAGAAACCTGCTCACGAGAAAAACATAGATCGAGTAACCGATAACAAATTGCTCCCCAACAAAAATATATTATAAGAACTACCCATCAGTAAGACAAACTACAATCACACTACTAATCTGGATTGTAGCATACAAAAAATATAATACTAACTGAGCAGTACTTGAAATGTTAATACAGCTAGCAGAGGTGTTGAAATTTAAAACTGTTCCTGCTTCACTTTTCTATATGATTTCATGCTTTAATTAATTAATGGCATTTAATGTTGACATTCTTGTCAAGTTAACAACTAAGCTGATGTTTTTCCCAAAAAAAAAAAAAACTAAGCTGATGTAAAATAGTAAACGTGCATAATGCATATAAATATATATGCAGCATACACATTTGTTTTTCCCACTAAGATTCCATATTATCCAGCCCGTCAATGCCATGCACCTCTTTTTCAATCACTGACTTATGCTTCTAAATTACTTTCTTCATAAATAAAGAGGAAAAAAAAATCTTCTATAAGCAATGTGAATTATGAAAATCTTGTATATCAGGTATAGAACTTCCAGTTGGGTGTGACGTACAGCAAAACAATGAGCACAATAACCAACAGAGTATTGCTGTTAAACAACTTCTGCAACAGAATAGAAACAAAGAGACTAATCTGCAACAATCTATTGCTGTCAAAAGTAATTCTCTGTGCAAAACCAATGGTAAATCAAAAGGCAAGCTGAAAAAGCATGATTCTGTATTTTTGACATTTGAACAAGGTTTGCCTACTCAAATTAATTTTGTCTTCTATGTTTACACAAGTAATTCTGTATTCTATGTTTACCTTAATTCTGTATTTTTTTTGCTCTTCTAGGTTCTTCATCAAAAAATTCGTCCAACTATAAATGCAGAAGAATCAATAAACTAAATGTGTCAGGTATATCTTGTTATTATCATATTTATCACTCTATGTTTCATATAACAATTTCTTTGTTTTTATCTGGTAGGTGATCCTCCTATATGCGATAGCTGCTCTAATTTCTTGCATGAAACAGTTGATAATCTTGCAGGTTTAACCCCTTAATACTATTTTTACAAATATTTGCTCAGTGTTGGTTGGTCACTGAATTTGATTTATGTTCTCACACTTTTTTATTTACCTAATCAGGTATATCAATGACAGTACAGCCTCAGCCAGTGGAAACCAATGTTTCTAATGTCATAAAAAATCATCCAAAAGGTATGTATAACTAAAATGTATCTGAAAATGTTGCAAAACTTATATGTCCTTATCAGCAAAAAACAGAGATTAGTGTTCATACATTTCATCTGCCCTTATTACTGATTCTTGTAGTCATATGTTCAGAAAATTCATTATATATTAACATTACTCATTCTTGTAATTGTATGTTCAGAAAATTGATTACTAAGTCTTTATCGTTTTTGCAGTGAAAATGTATATAAAGATGAGAACTTTGATGAGACTCAGAGGCAACTACCTACATTACAGGCCTCAAAGATTCAAAGATGCTTTTTTGTTGGAAGTTTTTGTTTTAAAGCCCACTTCTACAGACTGCTCGTCTCCTTCATTAATATTTTAGCATTCATTTTATCAGGTTATATAAAATGCATTTGAAGAATAGGAAGCATAAGTTCTTTTTGCTTTCATATGTGTTCATTATTTATAACAAATCTCTATCTCCCCTCTCAGGTCTTTTGTTATTTGAATAAACTAAATCACTCATTGTTGTGATTCCTTGCAGTTGACCTTCTATTCAATGTATCAGAAGATTCAGATTATGTCCGGACTATTCTAGGTAGCATGTTATTGTTGAATTCTGCCTTCTAAATTTGTTAAGTATTTCTATGTATTGCATCTATAAGAAAATAAATCATGGTTAGATAAATACTGATTTTGCACTATAAAGTAGCACTGGTATTACATAACTTAACTATGCATTTCTTTTTAACCATGCCATGCACATCTTACTTCATTTTCTATTATATACTTTTGTCTCAGCTAAAGCTATAGACAAACGTCCTGACCTCAAAACTAAGGCTGCTGAGTCAAATAAAGCAGCAAAGATAGATGCAAGATCAAGTCATTATTGAAAGGATGCTTGATAAGTATGTAAACTTCTGAAACATTACATTATACTATACATTTCAAATTTTTCTCATTATCTCATTTTTTGACCTCCCTGTAGAATAAGCATAAAATACCAAAGATTGGATAAGCTTCAGCAAGCACTTACAAGAAGTGACAACATTCAAGTAACCCTATACTATTGTAATCATGTCTCTCACAATTTTGCCAGCTCTAGAGAATATCAACGTGATGTGATTATATCTACTATCCAATTCATTCTTATAAACCTTATTCCTAATTCTAGAAAATGTTGGTCCAAGTGTATCAGATGTCAAAACTTCAGAAATTCTAACCTCAACTACTTTAATGCATATGTCACCTGATTATTTAAGCATATGTCAGCTTCTCATGTTTTTGGATAGACCACAAGACATTGCTGCTGTATTTGAGACACTCTTAAGAACAAAAAGTAAGAATGATGGTTTATTGGGATTTCAAATAGCATTTGACCTTGTAGAGAATGAACACCAAGCTTATCTTTTGAAAATGAGGGACTAACTTTCCAGTCCCAAGGAAGATATTCAGATAACAGAGGGTAATCAAAATTCTGAAAGAAACTATTTATGCTGCGAAGTTACCAGAAATAAAACGAATGCTGTCTCGAGAGACTTCCATACAGTTGACATTGCAATTCTTATATAGTTATAATAACTAAGGTATTTTTCCTATTTTCTTTTTTTTCCTTCTCCAGATAGTTTCTCAGTTTACTAGATTTCTTTGGAATATTTCACTAATTGTTACCTTTTTGCATATCAGATTGCATTTTGTAATTCTCAACACAATAAAACAATCTGTTGAGATGAGAAATAATATTTGTCATAATGCAACTATACACACTAATAGCATTATGGATGCCGTCACAACAGTCAACACATTACTCTGCACCTACTTTCCTCATTGTTTTATATGCTGCATAACGATAAAACTTATTATTTCTATCTAACATTTTGTATTTGTTTAAACTATCAGAACTAGGTCACCAGGACTACAAATTGGACTAAGTTTAGCGCAACAGCAGTACAGGTTATTAACAGAGACCATCTACAGCAAGGAAAATCACTTATAGGTCCTTGTCACACAGTGGAGCTGGTGGTGGTGGCAGCTCATATTCAGAAATATAAGCATTGTCTGCTATGAGGAAGGCATGAATTAGTTCCTCTATCATAGTCTAACAAACACTAACGCTGAAGTATTTGTCTTATTGCATTATGTAAAAAAGTACCTATTTTTATCTTTCGACTTTTCTGTCTTTTTTTAAAAATTGTCTCCTACACGTTATTCAGCATAGTACCTACCTTAGCAGTATTGGAAACTCCTAATGAAGATATTTTTCATGATATAAAAAATGTCATGTAAAAACTTATTAAATTAAAAGCTATAATATATTTCTAGAGTTAAAAGCTGAATGAATTCCATAATCTATTTCTAGAATTAAAAACTTAATGAATTCTTTCTTTTTTTGACAGTTTACGGAACAGAAGAAGCACATAATCGATAAATGTATGGATTAGCATTTGCTTACAATGAAACTGCAAACAAGAAGACGATTTGATACCTGCTGCATTTTGGTGCATCAGAATTAAGCAATGGTGTTAGGTAAACTGCAATTTTGGCACTTGGTTAGTTTGTCTTATGTTTAGGCTTAGCACTGGTTTATGGTTTATGTTCTGGACTATAAGAACTTGACAGCAAAGCTTTGCTTGTCCAAACAACTTTTCATATGATGTCTTTGCTCTTAACTTTTTCTACCCTTGTTAGTCATTCTTGTAGATATATGTTCAGAAAATTCATTATATATTTACATTGCTCATTCTTATAATTGTATGTTCAGAAAATTAATTACTAACTGTTTATCGTTTTGCAACAAGAGTGTATATGAACATGAGAACTTTGATGAGAGTCACAGCCAACTAGCTATATTACTAGCCTCAAAGATTCAAAGATGCCTTTTTGTTGCAAGTTTTTCTTTTAAAGCCTACTTCTACAGACAACTCATCTCCTTGATTAATATTTTAGCATTCATTTTACCAGGTTATGTAAAATCCATTTGAAGAATAGGAAGGATAAATTTTTTTTGCTTTCGTATGTGTTCATTATTCATAATAAACCTTTAAGAAAATAAATCATGGCTAGATAAATACTGATTTTGAAGTATAAAGTGGCACTGGTATTACATAAGTTAACTATGCATTTCTTTTTAACTATACACGTCTTACTTTATTTTCTACTATATCCTTTTATCTCAGCTAAAGCTATAGACAAACGTCCTGATCTCAAGACTAAGGCTGCTGAGACAAATAAAGCACCAAAGATAGATCCAAGATCAAAGGCCATTGTTCAAAGCATGCTTGATAAGTATGTAAACTTCTGAAACACTAGATTATACTATAAATTTAAACTTTCTCTCATTATCTCATTTTTTAAACTCCCTCTAGGTATATAATTAACAAGAGATATCAATAACCTGTGAGAATAGATATAAAATACCAGAGATTGGATAAGCTTCAGTAAATACTTATACAAACTGACAACATTCAAGTAACCCTATACTATTGTAATCATGTCTCTCACAATTTTGCCAGCTCTAGAGAATATCAACGTGATGTGATTATATCTACTATCCAATTCATTCTTATAAACCTTATTCCTAATTCTAGAAAATGTTGGTCCAAGTGTATCAGATGTCAAAACTTCAGAAATTCTAACCTCAACTACTTTAATGCATATGTCACCTGATTATTTAAGCATACGTCAGCTTCTCATGTTTTTGGATAGACCACAAGACATTGCTGCTGTATTTGAGACACTCTTAAGAACAAAAAGTAAGAATGATGGTTTATTGGGATTTCAAATAGCATTTGACCTTGTAGAGAATGAACACCAAGCTTATCTTTTGAAAATGAGGGACTAACTTTCCAGTCCCAAGAAAGATATTCAGATAACAGAGGGTAATCAAAATTCTGAAAGAAACTATTTATGCTGCGAAGTTACCAGAAATAAAAGGAATGCTGTCTCAAGAGACTTCCATACAGTTGACATTGCAATTCTTATATAGTTATAATAACTAAGGTATTTTTCCTATTTTCTTTTTTTTCCTTCTCCAGATAATTTCTCAGTTTACTAGATTTCTTTGGAATATTTCACTAATTGTTACCTTTTTGCATATCAGATTGCATTTTGTAATTCTCAACACAATAAAACAATCTGTTGAGATGAGAAATAATATTTTAGTTAGCACAAGATAAGATGTGCATAATAGTTTAAAAACATGGTTAGTTAGTTCAAAATAAGATCTGAGTACAATCACTCAATGACATTTAGTAAATCAAATTTGATTACAATGAAAAAAATATCAAAGACAAATAGCAAATAGCAAGCATTCTCAATTTCAAATTTTGTATGCTCGGTAACTTTTTCACATGAACAAAGTTCAGTTTTCAGAATTAAATCAGAGGCTGTTTCTCCAAATCCCACATTAACTACTTTACATTCCATATTTACAAGGGGAAAATTTTTTTATTCAAGGGGAAATTCCAAAACTTACAAGGAGGAAAAGGAATTGAAAGTCAAGTTAGTTTTCAAAACATTTGTAAAATATGGTGCTTTGTTTAAAAGTTAAAGTTTGATATCAAGTTTTTGATATCATAGCACAATCATAGGAACGGATATCAAGTTTTTGATGCTCATATATTTCATTGTATGATAAACAACTATGAAAATATGGTGCGTTACTGAGAATACTGATTCTATGATGGAGAGGACTCAAAACATCTTGTAGTCATTGAAAAATATTAAGTTGTTTAGTGATGCATTTTGTGTCAGTTGATGTTTCTTAGCATATAAAGTTTTTTTTGCATTCGACAATGTTGCACAAACATACACTTTTTAAGTACAAATTTTAAGTACACAGCACATCCATCCATACATATAATTTTAAGTACAAATTATACTATAATATGCACTAAAATATAAAATATAATACCTACCATAATATGTATGATTAGGACTATCAATAGGTCTAACTAGCATGAGTTCGGCCTATTCAACTTGAGAAAAGTATGATTGAATCAGTAAGACTCGATTTAAACATGAGTAGAGCCTGGGTGTCATTTGGCTCGATCCAATTAGAATCTGATCCATTAAAGGTTACATTAAAAGTGTATGTTTTGTATGTAATAATGTGTATATTGTGTTTAATAGTGAGTTTGGGCCAATTGTGAAATAGGCCTGAAATGGACCAGTTCAAACATGCTACTGTGCACCTACTTTCCTCATTGTTTTATATGCTGCATAATGATAAAAGTAGTTATCTCTATCTAACATTTTGTATTTGTTTAAACTGTCACAACTAGCTCACCAGAGTTACAAATTGGACTAAGTTTAGCGCAACAGCACTACAACTTATTGACAGCGGCCATCTACAACAACGAAAATCACTAATGGCTCCTTGTCACAGAATGAGGCTGCTGGTGGTGGCAGCCCATATTCAGAAACATAAACATTGGTATTTGTCTTATTGCATTATGTAAAGAAGTACTTATTTTTATGTTTCCACTTTTCTACTTTTTTTTAAAAATCATCTCCTACAGGTTATTCAGCATAGTACCTACCTTAGTCTTGGTTTACATTTTGCTGCATCAGAATTAAGCAACGATGTTAGGCAAACAGCAGTTTTGGCATTTAGTTAGTTTCTCTTACATTCAGGCTTGGCACGCACTTATGGTTTATGTTCTGGACTATAAAAATTTGACACCAAACCTTTACTTCTCCAAACAAGTTTTCATATTATGTCTTTGCTCTTAACTTTTTCTAGCCTTCTACAAGAATCAATGAATATGCACAGATTCAATAATTCATCTAATTGAGTTGCTAACCTTAAAATACACATGTTATTGCTGAAGCCTTTAACATCAGATGTAATTGATTTTATTCATGAAGAAGCTTTTATAACAATGACCTGAGTGATTCCACTGTTAATGCATTCAGGTAATTGGAAAAAATTATTCTGGTTAAGCATGAGGATGCTATGAACGAGATCCATAAATTGCTTTGAAAGACAAAACATAACAAAGTAACTGCAGTTGTTGTTCTTACTATTTTTAGCCAATCTTGGTACTGGAATCTGCTCATATACTTCCTTAGCTTATGCTCTAGCACTTCAGCTATCATGAGAAACAAAAAGACAAAGCAGAGTTATATTCCATCATTTTTTATCTACTTCTGTAATCAAGAATGAAAAACACACCATTTTCATTTGACATTCAGTCACAATAGATCTATCATACGTTCAAAGTTTTTCAAATTATTACAGGCATTACTCACAGATTATTATGTGATTGGCAGATCCACGGTAGTGCCTAATTTTTATTTTAAACGTTTTTATCATGACACAAACGTTATAAAGCTCACCATTAGTTTGCAAGTAATGTATTTTCCCTGTAATTAACTATTACCTTTGCTCTTCAGCTCCACTCACCCCAAAAAAAAAACCTATTATCTTGCTTCCCAGTTGAGAGTTGTAACTCACTGTTGTGAATTATTACCCCATGTTGTCTGTGGATCTATCAGCCATGTTCTTTTTCTCTCACCTTTCTCACACTCCCCTCTTCTCATTTCTCCCTTGCCCAGTCTCCCCTGCACACACTACACACAGCGGACACCAGGCATAGATGTGTGCAAAAAACGTACAGACATGGCTGTCGTGAACCAGAGTGGCATGGCTCCAATATTCACGTTCATGAGAAGTGACAATATGGGTTAAGCGTCATTTGGGTTCGCCTCTGTTCAGCCAAAAAGATTAGAAAGATGGTCTGGTCACGGCTCAAATATGGCTTCATCTATTTCCAATCAGATTTTAATTTTCCCTATTTTCAAACCCTATTCCTTAGAAATCATCGATAAGATAACAAAATTGACCCCTCGGCCAAAGTATCGACCGAGAAATGAAAGGGATGAATTTCCCACCCCTCGGCTACCCGCCGCACAAAAAACACAGAATTTGAACAGAAAAAATTAATCAAATTAAATCATACTGAAAATATTACCACTGCCAAGATGCAATAAGCTGAGAGGGCGACAAGACTTCTGGAAACACGAACCGAAGGGTACAGCGAAGCGAGAAGGAAGCCCTGCAGCAGCCGCAGACCTAAATCAGGACAGCGAAGGTTTAATCGACGACGCCATGGATAATATCCTCACCATTGTCACTCTATTTCTCTGTTCTCTGTTCCCCGCTCGCTCTCTCGTACATATGACCGAATTTCTATATATGCAGAGCAAAGAAGCTCTGAACTCTGAAGTGAAGCGTAGTGAAACCAAGCAATTAGATGCGCAAATTATTTGCGAACTGAGGACCCAGGACCCAGGACCCAGGACCCAAGACCCAGGACCCAAGACCGAAAAGCCCGTGTTCAATTCGCAGCTGATTGGTTAAATCTTAAATTAGTTTCGCAGTCAAAGCAATTGCTCATCCACAATCATTGTACCGTGCTTATTCTGCTTATACATTGCGTGTTATATCTAAAATTTCTTCAGTCTTCTCATTAGATCTCAATTTCAGTTTTGAACTTGAACTAGTTGGAAAGCAGATCTGAGGGAATATTTCAGATTTGGATCTATCTCGACAGATCTCATCATTCTTATTGGACCTTACAACTGTTAATTAGCAGATCTGACGATTACAGCATGCACAAAGAGAGCTGAAGCGACTTATTCTGTGATGAAATATTTTTCAAATTTATGATACTATTTCGATCTGTTCTTAATTTCTCAAATTTTATGTATTTGTTAAATTACAGATCTATAATTTTAGTGCATGTTTTTTTTGATAATAAAACATATTTCATTCAAGAATTACTGGAAATCGTCCAGCACAATTGAGATACATTACTGCCCTGGTGGCAGATAAACATGCACTAAAATTATAGATCTGCAATTTAACAAATACATAAGATTTGAGAAATTAATGACAGATCTAAAAAGTACCATAAATTTGAAAAACATTTCATCATAGAATAAGTCGTTGCAGCTCTCTTTGTGTATGCTGTAATCGTCAGATCTGCTAATCAACAGTTGTAAGGTCCAATAAAGATGGTGAGATCTGCCGAGATTGATCCAAATCTGAAATATTCCCTCAGATCTGCTATCCAACTGGTTCAAGCTCAATATTGAAAGTGAGATTTGATGAGAAGACTGAAGAAATTGTAGATCTAACATATAGATCTAAAAAAACTCCAAGATCTGAAAAAATAAAGAAACAAAACTAAATAAAACTCTCACTAAGATAGTTTAGGAGACACTAAAACTCTCAATAGGACATCCTAGGAGAGAAGAAAATTCTCACTAGAATAACTTAGAAGAGACTTTATTGAATGAAAGGAAAAACAAAGGACAAAGGAAGAGGAAGGGAGACCTTGGCTTAAGGCCAAGATCTCCCTCCTATGGAGGAGGAAGAGTAGAGTAGGAAGCCTAGAGAGAAGGAAGAGAATCCCTCCGCTAGAGAGAAAGAAGAGCCTAATAATGTAAGGTCCAATAGAATCCCTAATTTTAGTGCATGTTTATATATCAATTGTGCTGGCGATTTCCAGTAATCCTTTAATGAAATATGCTTTATTATAAAAAATAAAAAAAAAATCTTCGCTTCCTTTTCTCTTCCAATTTTCACCCTTCACTCATTCCTGCATAATTGCTTGTGATTATTTCAACTCCATACCTTCTAAATTTACAATTTACCTTTTCACTGAACCATGAACAAATAAATAAAAGAATAAAAAAAAATTACATCTTCACAATATTTCCTAACATTAATATCATTTTATATACTTCCTAAACCTCTCTGCTCCTCTTTGTTTTGTATCAGCAACCAAGCATCTTATCTATCAACACTTAGCTCATTTTATCAACTAATATATATTGCTTTTGCATGGCAGAGACGCTTACTAACGGGTCTAAAGCTCCCATGCCTTGCGTGGGAAGCAACCCCTAGTATAATATAATATAATATATAAGAAGGCGTTTTGGGTTCCTGTTCATTGGGCATTTTTGTCTTTAAAATTTCATCTGCTCACTTCAGGGGCATTTTTGTCCTCCTAGCTTTTCATCTGCTCACTTCATCTGCTCATTGCAAGCCTTTGCCGAATGTTAGTGGAACATTGGGTGTTTGCAGCATTATTAAGAAGCATTAATGAGACGTGTTGTTCATTTTTTGGAGCCAGCTCATTTTGTGTTGTTTAATTACATTTTGCTCCCTCAAAATACTCATTGAATGGACTATATATTTTCAACTCATGTCTAACATAGTCATTTTACAATAGCTTTTTACTTTTGCTGTCAGACTTTAGAAAATTGAGCCTTCTCTTCTCCTGTTCTTGGTTTTGCTCGCTTTCCAGCTCATTGTTCTTCTCAGCTTCTTCTCACTCTCTCTGTCTCTGGTTCTTGCCGAGAAGACAAATGGCGTTTGGAGCCAGGAACGAGCAGAAAGTTAGAGAGATCGTGAAGCCTCGCACCGACAAAAGAGACTACCGAAGAATCGTTCTTCACAACGCTCACGAGGTCCTCCTCATCAGCTGTCCAGAAACTGATAAGGTACTAAATTTCAATCCATCCGGTTTCTTCTTTTTCACCCTGCTTAATTTATTTTCAGAAGGTCTTGAAGGCCTCGCGCATTTTCTTGGTATGATATTTTGATTTATTTTCTACTTAAACAAAATTTTGGCTTTTCTTTGTTTCTTCGTTCAGCTTTATCATTTTCCTTAAATAATTTTGGGTTTCTTCATTCTGTAGGTCTATGCAGCTGCTACTGTCTTTCTTGTACCATTTTTGGAGAGGAAAGGAAATTTCCTGAGGTGAACTTCAATTTCATTATTTTTGGGTTGTTTTCTTGCGTTGCTTAGGTAATTTCTTTTAACCATGTAATACAGAAATTTGAGGAAAGTTTCATGGTTTTAAGTATCTTTTACCTTGTTTCGCTTTCAATCTACATGTATGGTAAATCTCCCTTGCCGGAAGTCATAAAAGATTTCCTGTTTTGCTTTAAAATATTTGGCTATGGGTTCAACATCAATTTTACACTACAAGCTTCTACTTTATCCCGGTGGTTTCCTTAATGCTTTATACAACTCCATTTTTCTCGCCGTTATTTTTGGGCTTGCAAATTTTGTCTGCCGCTCTGATTGTAGTGTAATTTTTTCCCTCATTTCTTTGCGGATTCTAATGCCTAATGTATTGGGTCCCCCTTTTTTTCAAAAATTTTGATTTTGTTATTGGTTTCTTTTTTGGACAAAAAAACTTCATTTATTTCAATGGACTTAAATTGATTTATCCCCTTTTTTTTTATTTTTTCCCTGAATAAGAGAATTTTTTTCCCTTCCCTAAATTCTTAAATTTATATGCTGATAGGAAAATTAACATATTTAGATTATCTACTAATTGCGTTCTTTTGTTTATTTGATTCTATGAAGAGATTGTTTTCCTCAACAAGAAGGTGCTGGTTGAAGGTTAGGAAGTCAGAATAGAAACTTCCACGGGGTTGATACATTTGCTTGTGAAAGTTAAAAATAACATATTGAATAGTTGTGCCTTATAATTTTCTTTGCCTTTTCTACTCTCGAATTATGATTTGGACTGGGGCAATTTCTTTTCTGGCCTGTTATTTCTTTTTTTTTTTTCCAGTTCTCTTAGCTCTTCAAAGAGCCTATTACTTTGGTTATTACTATAGCATGGTTAGGTTGCACATTTTGTTTCTCCAATTTAATGGGTAGATTTTACAAACTTACTTTTCTTCTTTGCATCTTAATCTTCATAACATCTCATTAATGTTTTAAAAACTAGAAGATCAATTTTTTAGCAAATGCTTTTACATTTTGAGCATTATCGTATAATTACATGGCCTTTGTTCTAGAAGCGTTTGTGAGCAAGTTGGGTAAAGCAGAGTTGACAACTGAACTATGTGGTTCATTGCCTACAATAGTAGTCGATTCTGCCCGTAGTAATTGTAAGATAAAACAGCCAAGTTTAGTCTGATAATAATTGTTTATTTATACTTTTTTGGTTTTTTTTAATATTATTGACAATATGTTACTTGTGCTTTTATTTCCTTTGTATGTGAATTTGCCAAATGAGATTTTTAAAGCCCTTTTTTCTATGGTTAGTCATTATTGGTGAAGTCATTTTGTTTAGTGTATGTGGTGTATGGTTCTTGGTATCTCAATGTTATAGTATTTAAATGTGAAAACAGTTTGAAAAAATGGATGGAATATCTACTGAAAGGAGAAAAAAAATTTAACTTTTCAGGTTGTGAATGTTTTTTGATTTATTTCCCTGTCATTTTTCCAATTTTACACTAGATTGGACCTTCAAGTTTCTGCTTCCTTTTCATTTCTTAAATTTTTGCCTACTTCTTTAGTTTTGTTGCTCCTCATAATCTTAGATTGCTGCCTATTTGATAGATTGAGGAAAATCACAAGGAAATACTAAAAGGAGGAGAAAAAGATTTAGCTTTTCAGGTTATCGTCTTTTCTTTTTATTTTGCATTCATGTTTCTAGATTACCTTAACTTTGAATTTCAAATTTCTGATTTATGTGCTATTTAGTGGTTGTGACGAAGTTTTGGTGCATGTTGAAATTGTTAATTTTACCAATTTCTTTTTTTTAACTATTGCATTCTCAACACGAATTGTTATGCATCTGAATCATATATGAAGCTGGGAGGTTCAGTTTGAATTATTCTTGGGGAGGATATCTTTTCTCATAATGGTTATGCATTATACTCATTAACAATGCATTATACTCAAAAAGACTTCTTTTTTGGTCTCTTTGTTTTTCTTTTTTGTAAAAAAGGGCTTGATTTTGTAATCATGCTGTTGATTTTGCAAAAAAAAAAAGGTTTAGAATTTTCCTTATTGGTATTTTGGATGTGGAGGATGCAGAGGAATAGGATGTGGAAGAGTAAATAAACAGAACCCAGTGAGTTTGGGAGAACGAAGTAGCTTGCTCCAAGCCTGTACATCTACTTTTGAGAAGGTACACACATCAGCTTGATATTCATTGTTTTATTGAGCATATACTGCTACAAGAAAATTTTCAACGTCATATGTGTTTCTTGTTTCTAAAAGAAATTTTTTCTTTATTGCCGTACTGTGAAAACTTGTATCTGCTGAATGGGTATTCGTTTTGTTAGTTTTGCTACTATCAGATTTCCTTTGTTTCTAATGTTTAGGATTCTAATTTTCTGCTGCAGATGGTTTGGACTTATAAACCCAAGATGTAGACAGAAGCTTGAACTAGCTGGTCAGTGATTACAGTTTTTTTATAGGGAGTTACATGTAATTCTTGGAGTTCTATTATAGGAAAGTGACTCTATTTTTATCTTTTTTTTTTCAAGTTTACTGAATTCAGAGGTGTACACAGACCCTAACTGGAGTGATAGAGACTTTTAACATATATCACTTTTCCAAGTTTGAATATCTATTTGTTTCTATCGGTTTTATTCCGGCAAAATTAGTCGAAAGACTGTATTAGAGAATTGAATAGATGGTTTCTAACAGAGTTTGGTTGTAAATTGAAGTCAATTTATTTACTAGAACTGGTTGTTGATTATTGCAAGCCTTAGCCAAATGTTAGTGGAACATTGGCTGTTTTGCAGCATTAACAAGAAGCATTAATGAGATGTGATGTTCATTTCTATCAGCCAGCTCATTTTGTAGGTAAAGATTTGAGTTTTTTGATGCTTCTACATCAGTTAATTCTTTGGAGAAGTAGTTGTTACTGATGAAAAAAAGCAGTTGATAGCTTTAAATTGAATGCTTCCAAAATTTTGGTGTGATTTTCTAAGTATATAATCTGTTTCTTAGTGAGAGTTGAATTCTGATAATCAGCGCATGGGACACTTTTTTGCTGATACCATGGTGACATTTGCATATATGCATCAATCTACACGTGTGCGTGTGCATATTATATATGTATATGTGTATTTATACACATATGCATACATATCATGTACAGGCAAAGATGCAAAAACAAAGTGAGCGTGTGCATGGATATGGATAGGAAATGGAATGTAGTGTTCTGGGTGTAGCTTATTCACCTCTGCTTATATGCTCATATTGTCATACGTGCATTAAGGTTAAATTTTGTTACTAATTGCAAGGGAATATCTTTGAAACTCTGAATTTGCCAGGTACAGTTAAAAGCTATATAATTTGCACCCGTGGTGTATTTGAGATTTTTGAGGGCTGATTTTCTGTTATATTTTAAAATTTCTTTGTTGTTACTAGCAATAAAAGATGTTTAATTAATATTCCAAATTCTGTAAACAACCTGCTATATTGCTGAATAATGTTATAGAGAGAAGTGTTGAATTCTAGAGGGGCAACCCTCTCTTTTGTTCTGTACTTTAGGTGCTGCCTCTGATGCTAAGCGAATTTTGTTCTGATTTTAGGCTTCTGAAGAGCTTAGCTTTTTTGCAGCTGGCACTGATTTTAGGCACTGGAGAAAGAAGATAGTGAAGATGGAAATAATTCTGATTCTAGCAGTTATTCTAATGATAATGAGGACGAAAGGCCGGAGAGCAAATCTATCACCACCTCTTGGCCTCAAAGTTACAGGTGGTATCATCTTATCGCACATATCTATATTTGTTTCTTTCTACAGCTAGCTATGGTGTTCTCTATGTTTGTTCTGTTCTTGTTTTGCAGATTCTGTATTTAGCAGTGAAGCACTTGGTTTCTTGGAAGCTGTTATATTTCTATGGTACCAGATGTTTAGCTTTACCTATTCATTTTTGGCTAGGAGAGATATTTAGAAATGGGATTGAAATGCTTTCATCATTCATATTTTGGAGCTTCTTCAAGTATTTTCATTCTGTTTCGGCCATGAATATCAATAGTTTATGAGTTTGAATGGATCCAGTAACATCAGTAAAGGATAGCTATGGGCTTAAGGTAGGCTATGTAATTTTATCAAAAGGCCAGAGCATTTTATGTCTTCCCTGGATCCTTCTTCAGCTTAGCGGAACTTGGTAGGATGCACTTATATTGCTGAGTACTGCCTCTATTGAAAAGATTTTCCTTCATCATGAGGGACTGGTGGTTAATCCCTGTGAACCATCTTTGATAGTGAAGGAGTTGTATTTGTCCTTACTACATTTATCAATGGTAGAAACCATATTTTGGATATTACCTTTCATCGAACCGCTGATTCTGGAAGAGAAGTTTCCAACCCACATCCAGAGTATTCATTTCATGTGCTTTAGACTGAACCAATTTCTATAACTTGTGTGTCATAACATCTGGCCAGAACTATACCAACTTTTAGACCGTCTGCTAGATATTTTGATTGAAATAAGTGCCAGAGATCCACTCTCCTCCTCCCATCATGTACCAGCATTTCTTATTTGCATCAGTTTTCAGTTGTTTTTGGAGAGGATAAAACATACTGGTTTGATCAAGAGTACAACCATCACTCCCTCATGTGCAATTCTACCAGCTGCAAATAATTTGGCTCTTAGCTTTTAAGATTTAGAATCAATTCCAATGGTTCTTTGTTAATTTGTTTTAAACTTGCACAACTGGATTATATATTTGAGAAATGGTTACATTAGTCATCTCACTTGGACTGTGTTCAAACTCTGGTTGATAATGCTTGGTATCTCATATCCTTGTATCAGGCAGTCCATCGATTTATACAGCAGTGTACCATCTCCAAGTCTTAACTTCCTGGGGATGCCTACGTTATCACGTTTAGGCAGCTCATTTATCTCTTCTTCATTAACAAGAAGATACACTCCTGAAGTACTCCCTTCTTTGCAAAAACCTCTATTACCACCAGTAGCAAATGCACGGCAGCCACCAGAAAGGCGTAGTTCACATTCTCTGCTGCCCTCCATTCAAAGGAAGCCTTCCTTGAGAAAAGCAACTGCTGACAGGAAATCATGCAAGGTCTCACATGAGGTTTCTCTTCCTCGCCAGAGTTCATATGGACAAGCTGTGGTGAATGGTAGGTTTATTTGATTGAACATCCATCAATCTACATAGAAATGCAGGAATATTAAAGAAGCATTTATCAGAGGAACTGCATAATTAACTTGTATGTTGACGTGAATGTTGATGATTCGTACTTCAGTAATCTGTCCTCATTCAACTTCTAGATGTAGGAATATGAACTTGCCCGCTTTACTGTAAATTAAAAAGGAAAGCCTAAATTTGCTATAATCTATTCACTCACTGAGAACTCTGATGGCTTGCATAATATTCTAAATCCTTTTCTTCTATCTGCAGATATATATTCTACCTTTACATTTGATCTTTTTCCCTTTTCACTGATGTAAGGAAGTTCGTCCTTGCAGTTCCTTGCAAAATGAAATAAAATATCAAATCAGAAACTATCATGAAACATCTAGAACCGTTTGAAGGCCTTGACAATTCTGATTTTGCTTTTGCATTTAGCTGCTAATGCGCTCATGGTGAATGAAGACACATAAAAATTATGTACATTTACTTTTCACAGGCATAAATGTTCTTTGTGGTGTTGGAATTCTTTCAACTCCTTATGCTGTCAAAGAAGGTGGATGGGTTGGGCTCTCAATTCTGTTTATCTTTGCTGGATGGGTTGGGCTCTTATGTTGTTTCTTACTACGCTGGGATTCTCCTGCATTCCTGTTTGGACAGTCAACCTGGGCTCGAGACTTACCCGGATATTGGCCATGCTGCCTTCGGCTCGAGATGCTACATCTGTAAATATATTGTAAAATTGTCATTTTCTGAATGCTTGTTTGATGGTCCCCTTTATCTTTGAGGATTTCAGAAACTTTTTATTGGCCTTAACAATTTTGGAGCCAAAGTGGTTTTTTGGACTCCCTGAAGTTTATTTGGGAGGGTTGACAATGATAACTTTTGTTATAGCTGAAGAAATTATATATGATGTTACAATTCGATGCCTTCTTATTAACTCTAGATGGAAATGATACCTTTCTGTCTCTAGGGTACTGATAGTTAATTTGTTGCCTTTTCAGGTTTCACTCATGCCAGATCCAAAAGCTAGATTGTATTTATGCAGCCTCTTTGTCACTGCTGCTTTGATTTGTTGCGTATACTTCATCGGAACTCCATTCCTTGCGAAGGATGACATAGCAAGTTTCTTTCTTTTAGTTCTTTTTAATTCATTCCATGGGACATGGACTTTGGTTTAATTACCCTGCTGTTATAATGGTTTGCTTCAATGGGTATCACATAAACATTTCTGAGGGCACTTTGGGCTTTGACGCTACAACTTCTGGTTAACTTCAAATATCAGGCGTACTTTGTTTCTCCTCTTCCCCCTCTTTCAAGAGCTGTGTTGAAGGATTTTGGTAGCATTTTACTAAGTGCAACAAATATTAGTTTCGAAGAATTGCAAGATCTTCAACATTCCCATTTGGATAATCTGTACTGTGGTATATTAGAAGAGAGATGATGTCAAGATGTGGTAAAAATTTAGCAAAAGCCTTATTTATATTGATTTAATAATTTTTAAAGAAGACAGCCTAATTATTCTTTATTGCTATCCTTTGCTTTTTAGGTTTCTATGACCCTCTATGAAGCATGCATCATGATATATTGATTTATGCCTTTTACCGTGCCTTCGCATCGCGCTACTGTAGTTATTATTCAGTAGAAAATGTTAGCCAAAGGATATCATTCAGGAGAAAATATTCACTACAGAATCAACTGCCGTACCTCCATCTTTTGTATCAGTACATAGCTGCTCTTATAAATTAATGTATATTGCTTTTGCGTGTTAACCAAGCATATTTTCTATCAATACTTAGCTGCTCTTATCGACTAATATATACTGCTTTTGCATGGTAGGAACCTTACTAATAGGTCTAAAGCTTCCACGCCTCGCGTGGGAAGCAGACCCTACTATATATATAAGATTAACTCAATAAACTTTTTTACTTTTCTTTAAATATCTATCAAATTCTTTTTTATCCATGATCACTCCCCTGACCAGCTAGAGGGGAAGGGCTTTGACCCCACTCTCTAGCCCACCATCCCAAGAGCTTGTGTTTAATATCTTTTAATTTCAGCAGCAATTTTTTTTGTAAATTATGAGGGTATTGTCATTTTCATCTCAAAGTTGAATCAAGAGTAAAGTATGCTAGAGATCACAAAACTATTTCAAAATATCATATAACCCATTAAAATAACAATGTTTTTGAAGTGCAATTTCGATATAACTTGAAGTTTCAATTTGAGATGAGAATTTCATTGATATACTCCTTCTGTCCCATAAAATTTGTCATATTTGTCACTTTTTCTTATCCCAAATTAATTGTCATGTTAGATAAGTTAATCCACTTTTTTCAATAAAATTTTATCTCTACCTTTCATGTGATCCACCACTTATTCTTTACAATTATCAATACAACAAATAAAAGATGACTCGCCATTAAGGATAAAAAAGGAAAGTAAAAATTCTCTTTTCTACTAATATCGCTATACATAAATTGCACGTTGTGTCAAAAGTGACAAATTTTATGGGACGGAGGGAGTATATATATATATATATAGTCTGCAATTTCTAAAATTTTGAAGGTTTTCCTTTTAATTTAATGTGGGCCTTTTCGTTTTAGGCAAATTAACATTTTGGTCATCTAAAAAACAAAGAACAAGGAAAGAAGAATTTGGCCTTTTTTTTTTCTATTTTTCTATTTTTGTTCCTAAGCCCAATCCAATTTAATTTGTTATAAAGGAAAGGACACGTCCATGAGAAAAAGAAAATCAAATTCACCAACATAAAAAAAAAAAGAAAAAGAAAAAGGATAAAAATAATAAAGGATTGGTGTGTGCTTGGTTTCTTCCTTCTGATAAAAATAATGATAGGATTCTTAGTGATTTCATTTTTGGAAAGTTCTAATTGTTCACAAATAAATTGGTGTAGCGGGGAGAATTCTAAGAGACCTTCCCTGGCCATTGGACCAACCCGAGTGGTTTGGTATATATGTATTTTGGTATGGTTGCAATCATCTGAATATACAAGTTTGGTAGTTAATTGTTATAGGTCCTCTTGTCTCTGTTTTTTGGACTGAAACTTGTTCAGCATGACCGTATCTCTACCTTGGTTCTATTTTGAAGATAGAACTTGATAATAGGAGGTCAGTCCTACTTCTTTTAGAGTGGTACTGAAGTGGGGTTCTTGTTTTCTGTCATAATCATGGCAAGGATTTAGAGGAATTGGAATCTTGATAAAAATCTGTAATTTGGGTTTTGGGGTTTGTAACTAAATGTATTGTTTCAGAACCATTGCTCCAAAAGGATGATGGGGCTCTCATTTCAGTATTTTAAACCATATGAGAAAGAAGAAGAAGAATCACCGGCGAATAACTTTGTTTTGATAACTATAGGTAGGTTATCCAGTTTTACCTTGCCACTCTGAATCCATAAGGAGAGGTCTTGGAATATATGCACATTTGGCCTCCTTGGATACTTGAAGCTTACATGCCGTAACTCAATTTCTCCCTTCACACTCTCTAAGGTCATGCCAGACTCATCATTTGCATCCATTTTCGATATCCTGTCTAGTATGGCAAATATTGAAGCCGCAGCACTCTTGGCTTTGCTTGAATCTGTTGGAATTGAATTAGATTAACTGCTATAGTGGCTGCCAATATCAGAGCAAAGAAAACCTGCAAGATAAATAATAGTTTCTGAGCCCGTAAATCAATATCAAACAAAACATTTCCTTAGGATTACTTGCTGAATTTTTCCTACGAGGACGTGTTTTCTGTACTTACTCGGAGAATGTCATTTTGCCATCCTTTACGAAATGGGCTTCAATGTAAAAAGCAGTGGCATTAAACACAAAAGAATAATGCTAATGATGAACCCAAACCAATTCTGCTAACCAACCCTTGCCTAATTCCTGCCCTCATCCAGCCTTCACACTTCTTCTCATATATATCTGTCACCTTCTCTTCAGCACGAAATGAAGCAACTGTTCTTATACTCCTAACTGCATCACTAGCAACTTGACTTGCTTCCTCTTACATAATCTGCAAAAATTTTAAAGTTCACATAATTGAGTGATTTTCCAATGCTTACCAGAATTTTTTTTTTTTTTGGGAAAACAAGTTTAAGGTTATTTTTTGGAAGGATAATTCATTGAATTCCTCTATATCAGGCAGATATCAACTAATAGTATCGTTTTCAAAACACTAAGCTTTGCATATGCACTAAACCCTTTCATGAACTTGGTTTGTATATATCCATTCAATCCTATCAGTGGTATCATCATAGCAAGAATAATAAGTGCCAGTTGCCAACTTGCACGAAAAGCAATAATCAAACCTGCAACTGCTGCTGAAGTGGATTGAACGAGCAGTACAAGCATGGTTCAAAGTCGAGGTGGTGGTTGCGGTCGCGGCTTGAACCGCTCCACATTGGTCTCGGCATATCAGTCGTGGTCTCGGCGAGACGTAAATTTTTAAAATATTTAATATTCTAAAAATTGTAAAAAAAATATGATAAACAAAAATAATTAAAAAATTAGTAAAAATAATAAAAGTTTGAATTGACTCGGAATGATTCGGTGTGACTCGGCCGTTTCAACCCTTCACGGTGACGTCTCGGCGAGTTGAGTATTTCGGTATCATTTTGTCACGGTATCGTATCGGCGAGGGCCGAGACGGTGACGACTCGGCCGAGTCATCTCGGTCTCGGTGGGGTCTTCGAACCATGAGTACAAGTGCATCTCCAACTAATGCAGGCAGAGAAGCCGCATCAGCAGAAAGCTTTGCACCAATAGCTCCACTTGAGTTCTCAGACTCATCAAATCAACTAACCTCCATATGAACCATCTTTCGGAAGTGATAGGGTGCAATTTCATCATTTATTTTATAATTAATTTCCCCTATTACCTGACCCGATGTGGATTAATTGCTGGATTCTACTCACTTTTAGTATTTTGCATTTATTTCAAGAAGTAGATCGAAAATACCACAACCAAGGCCAATTTGACAGTCATCGGGAAAGAATTCAAATGGAAGGTCTTCAGGGGTATTTTTGGAACAAGGAGACACAAGTCCATTGTGGTAATTCGCAGAAGACAGCATTAAAAAGAGGAACGAAGGGCTGAAGTCGGGGGGGTCGGCGAGTGCCGCCGCACAGAAGGGAGCTGGCTTCCCTATTAGTTTTTCCGTTTTTGAGTTTAGCCTAGTTTCCTTTGACTTTTCCATTTTTCGTCATCCAGTAGGAACTTTTCCTCCTTAGCTTCTGATAGTGGAGTTCTCCTATGCATGTTAGGAGCCTTACGAGGAATTGAATCATTGTTTGTAGTTGCTGGTTTCTCCTTATTCAATCGAATAAATTGATTTCTCACGAACGAGGCCAATGGCCGCTAGTGTCGCTCCAATTTCTCGTGGATTTTGTTCATCAAACATGAGCTAATTTTCTCACTCTAGTCAAGGGACAACGGAGGCTCTGGTTAGTCTAAAATTGTGAGATCGATTTAATTTTATCTTTTTCTTTTATTTATTGGTATTCGTATATTCCCTGGTTACAGTGCTTATGATTATTTAGTTAATTGATTGTCGTGGATCCGGATAATTAGTTAATTTGATAATCTATTGTCAATTGGGACGTTAAATCCGTAATTGTTTAATTATCTCAAAATAGTAATAACCGACATGATTGGATTTGTGTCAGGGGAATACGTGGACTAACCTAAAATAACCCTGGTAGTGTGTTATTTGGTTAGAATAAGACTCCTCTAATACGTAAGGCAATTGGGGAATTAAATCTTACGGGCGTACCTAAGATTATTTCTCAATTAGAGTAGTGATTAACGGGCGTACCTTAATCACCGACACAATAAGGAGGGGTTGATTGTCATCGCTTGTTTGGCAGTTATAACCTATTTATTAGTAAATAATTGGAATTGCCTTTGTTTCGATGATCAATTAGGTGAACCATTGCTGAAGTTATTCCTTGGCTAGATCCTTAATTATCACTCATTTGATTTTAGTAAATTGTTATTTAATTTCTAGTTGGCTATTTTATTTTTATTATTTTACTTTTAGTTGAATTGTTTAAATTGTCACCCCTAATATAAAAACACTCCCCTTATCACTGTGAATTTGAAAAGAAACAATTACTCCCAATCTCTGTGGATTCGACCCTTCTCATCGCTATCTACAGAAATTACTTTTAGTTTAAGCAGGTTTTTATTATTGCACAGGCCGACAACCTGTCAATTTTTGACGCCGTTGCCGGGAATTGGTGCCAGATTAATTTGTTTCTTTTTGAGTTCATTTTGTTTTTATTTCTTATTTATTTCTCTCTTTTTTTTATATAGTTTATGGCTGCTAACATTCCGTTTTTTGATAATAGACTGGACTTTATTCCTGAATGGGGTTATGAGACTCGTGATTTTCCTAATGATCAATTGGCTGTTGCAAATTGTGAAACTTATTTTGCTTCAAGTTATTCAACCGACATATGCCCCGCATTTCAAGACAACCTAAGTGCTCCAATGAATACTTTTGGAGATTTTCCACCTCGATTTCAAACGTGGTATGACCCTTACTCAAACAGGTATGATTAAGGATGGTGGGATAATTTCAATTTTAATTGTGCGATCGGGCCAATGGATTTTCAACAACAAGAGTCTCAACAACCATCATCCATGTCAGGTATGTCTCTTGAAGAAATGATTGAATTACTAGCTATTAATACATATCGATTTCATCAGGAGACACAAGCGAGTATTCGTAACATGGCGGATCAAGTGCAACTATTGACATCCGGGATGGCAGATCAAGTGCATCTATTGACATCCAGGATAGCGCGATTAGCTTCTCACCTTGAAGAATTACCTTCACAAACCAATATCAACCTTGAAGAAGATGAGAGTGCAATTATCCGGCCAAATGACATGGAACTGCAAGAGTTTCAAGAAAACGGATCTAAAGATGCAGTTGAAAAGTAAAGTGAAGTGCAAGAAATGAGACCCCAATATCAATTCGTCCAAGTGAATAAATTCAGTGTACAATCTCCAAATGCAGTGACTGACAGGTTGTCAGCCTGTGCAATAATAAAAATAAAACCTAACTACCACTAAAAACAGTCAAAAATTAAACCTAAGTACTGGAGCAGGGACTCTAGGTGTGCAATGGGTTACTTGATTCACTCTGTTCCTGAAAAGTTTGCTTAATCCGATATACCCGAATTAATTAATTGACAAAAATTACTAAATAGTAGACAGTGACAAGTAGGGTCGTCTCCTCAGGGACTGGAGATATTTGTCTCCTTTAAATTCCAATTGGTAAGGGGGGGGGGGATTTCACCGGTGTGAAACTAAAAACAATTAAACAATTCAATTAAAAATAAATAATTAACTAGCATGAATATAACAGGAATTAAATCGAGAATAAATAAATTCTAACCAAGGATACAACTACTCAGACACAGTCCATTTATCCGATCATTGATGCAAGAGAGGTCCACTTAATTTATTAATAGGCTAGTTATAGTCGCCGATGAACTCTAACGACCAATTCTTCCTTAATTTATAGGTAACCAAGGTACGACCATTGATCACCCCTAACCAGAAAATACTCCTAAGTACGACCGTAGGAATTAATTTTCCAATTGCATTAATAACTAGAAGAACCTAACCCTAATCAATAACACGCTACGAGGGTTATTTAAACTAGATCACACGTTCCCCTGATGTGTAAACACACCAGTTGCCACTAATATTAATCAATCAAACAATTATGGATTTAATTGACTAAATTGGCACGAGATTAATAAATCACATTGAACATCGGGCCCTTGACATCCAATTAATAAAACAATCCCATGAAAATTCAAGCAGATAACGTGCAAATATTAATAAATTGAGGAACGCGTAAAAACTAATTAGATCTCACAGATTTACAGGACTGCGCCATCGAGTTGACCCTTGACTAGATGGATGACTTAGCCACGCCGCATAATTAAATCACCACACGAATTACTTGATTGCAAAGGCATTGTGTTTTTACTAGAAAGCTAGGAATAAAAGATATTTTTTCCGTTGGAGAATATTGTCGAACACCTGGCGTGTGTCAAAAGCCAGTCCGAAGAAAGGAAAACTAGAACTAAACTAAAAACTAAAACTGAAGACGTATGTCCCTTCTTTTTCGTCTACTTAAAAGCCAAAAGAAAGAACCTAATCTAATCTCCAGTGGTCCCCACCCAATTGGTAGTCAAAGCTACCCTAAAAGAAAGGCCTGCCGATTTGCTTCTTGTTTTCCTTGTTTTGAGCCTCTGTACGTTCTTTCTCTTAAAGGCCAAAAGACCACTTTCTAATGCTTTCTCCCGTGGGACTTGAGCCAATGAAGTACAAAAGGTGGGCCCAATTGTCTCTTGGTTCCTTTTGTGGCCCATGTTGATAGAGCTTTGCAGAGGACTCCCGTGTGAAGTAATTTGCTTTAGAAAGTCCCTCCTATTTTGTGTTTTTCTGTTTCATTTCCTGAAATTGAGTCCAATACCAAATATAAGTAAATATTACTAATTAAAACAATATTTGGCAAGAATCTAAGGGGAAATTAATAATAAATTTGCTAACAAATAATACCCTATCAATTCCCCCCACACCTGAATCATGTTTGCCCTCAAGCATGTGAATAGCAATTGAACACCAAAATTTGACACTGACTATTGCTCTACTACCGTGTTGCCAAGGTACGCAGAAAAACATATATCAAGCATCACAGGGCGAGATCAAAAAAAAATCACTCCAGTTAGCCCGCTAACCACCAACTCTTCCAATTTAAAGCAACTAATCTAAGGAAAAGGAATGGTTGCTCACATTTACCAGCAAATGGTCCAAATATTAATCAAAATCTCGCATTGAAATCACTAATAGGCAAGCTGACTCCTTTTTCTTCTTTTTTTTCATACTTTTCTATTTTTCTGCTTTTTTTTAATTTTTTTGATTGCATAATGGTAACCCACGACTTAGTCTCTAGCCATCAGGGCTTTTTGACGCGAGCTCCAACATTTTTCAGATGGAAGAGCCCAGTTACTCAGCTCCTATCGCCATACAACCACGCACTCATAGCAATTACTACTTTTTGACGCGAGAATCGATACTTTTGGTGAAGATCCCCGGTTACTCAGTAGCAATGATTAGCGGAGCACAGTCGATTTTATTCACAGCCAAACAACACAATATAACTAAAAATAACACAGGAGTAGCAGCAGCCAGCCTCAAATTCTCAAGCATGGAGACTAAAATTAATAATTGGACCAATTCACATGAAAAATGCCAACAATCATTCCCTATGCCTAGAGAAGTTAACCAAAAATTAGAAAAGTCAAGCAATTACTGATATTCACCAAAGAGATATTCCTGAACTCAACCGCATTAACTTGATACCCCTTTTTTTTTAAAAAAAAAAAAAACTCGGCAGAAGCAGCATTAGAGACGATGATCCAACATTAAAATTTGGCATTCAAATAAGAACTGACCTCTAGAGAAAAGAAAAGAAAATAAACAAAAGATGGGCAAAAACAAACTAAAAAGAAAGGAAAAACCTCTAGAACTGAAAACTAGCACCACAACTAACTCCCCCCCCCACACCTAGATCACAGATTGCCCTCAATGTGATAAACCAACAACAAAAGTACAGAGAAGGCAACGGTACTTCCCTGAAGTCGTCAAAACATGGGTGGATCGGGCGCGAACTGAGGCTCAATTCCCGCGTGGTGCATAAAAATTGCCAAATTCTGCGCCATGCCATGCAAGTTCAATCCAATCTGCGTCACGCTGGTCTCCAATCGGTCCACTGTGTTTCGAAGCTGGAGCCAGTCGTCGGGCGTTGGTGTGGGAGGTGATGGAGCTGAGGAAGACGGGCCAGGATCGCCGCCTGCAGTGGAAGCTCGGGCAAAAGATGACCGAGGAGGGGGGTGAAGCGGTCTCGGGGGAACAACCTCCAAACCGTCGTCGCCCTCCCTAACCAAACCCATTCGCTCTAAGCATGGGATATCTAGAAGCTCCATTTGACAGGCAACATGCAAATTATGGTTAGACAGATCAAGTAAATGCAAGTTAACAGCCAAATGGGTAATATACGATCCAAGAATCAAGGGACGCTTCTTTTTAGTCAAGACAGACTTAAACTAAGAAGCGAGCCAGCATCCCAAATTAACCTTAATATTATTATGCATGCACCAAATAAAGAAAAACTCCGGCTTAGACAGAATGCCCGAGTTATCTCGCCTACCCGAGAAACTATACGCTAAGAAGCGCTAGATGTAGCGAGAAGCCGGGTCCTTGATATAGGAGCTCTTGGACTGGCGGGGATCATAAGGTGTAGGGTCGGTGGATAGCGCCTCCCACATATCGCGAAAGCGAGAAAAGAAGGGCTCTATGTAGTCGCAGGCACTCTCAGCATACTCACGAGAGGCGGCATAGGCCGGATCGATAAAACTGAAAGCTAAATTAAAATCAGTGATGGAATGGTGGAATTCCTGACCCATTAAGCGAAAACGAATGACATCGGGGGTCGATACAGTGTAACCGGTAGTAATGGTGAACTCGAATGTGGCGTAAAACTCCCTAACCAACTCAACAAAGGCTGGGCAATCGACAATACGAGAATACAGACGCCACCCAATGCCATGGATCAACCGGTCAAAAGGAATCCTAATATCTAGAAGACCTAAAATGGTGGCGTCCGGAAATCGGCAGGGAGTGATCCTCCGCTCACAACAAATAGCATAGCGCCGCTGATCGGCGGCTCTAGTGAAATTCAAATTGCCCCCAAAATGTGTAGGGTCAGGGATATGGACGCCCCTCTGCCTCCCTAGGCGAGCCCGTCTCCCAGAGGAGGAAGGTTCGTGCGAAGGGTCAGAGGCAGGAATGGAGGGATTGGGTGGAGGAGGCTGCGAGGATCTAGGTGGCCTAGACCTAGAGGACGATCGAGGTTTCACCATTATGACTTGCAGGTAACCCAAAAAGCAAAAGAAAATGTCTCAACCAGCCAGCAGTTGCAAATAAGAAACAACTATGCCAAATACCCCAAGTAAGGCAGTAAGACGCAATCAACTAGCAATAAGCAAAGGAGGGGCACAATAGCCCTCCAATTCAGCAACCAAACGTAGAAAATACGCACAAGTAGGCACAAAGTAAAGCAAGTGAGACACCACGGGACCAAAAATTTGAGCAATTGCCTCCAAGCGGACAGTCAATCTCTCAATTTAACCTGCTAAAAGGAGTGAACGACCCAAGAAACCGCAAAGCCAGCAACAGCAGGGTAAAATTAAATCGAATGGCTAACCCAAGCAACAAAATGTATGCTTTAGGCACCCCAAAGGCTAGAAAAGTACCCTAACAACACAACAAATTGAATGGATATGCACTGGGTCTCCAATTCAGGCAAAATAAGATCAAGGGGCACAATACAGAAACTAACAAAGCAGAACTCAGGTGATACTAACAGGGACCCCAACAGAGAAATGAATTCAACTAATTGGAGCAAAGAAAACTCAACAAATGTCACCAATTGGACATTCAATTACCCACTTCAAGCGGCCAAATCTCAAGAATTTGAAGAATCCCAACAAACAGGCAATTCTAGCAACCACCAAATATAATTCGAGAAAATTTAAGAATTGAAAACAACACTGCAACCAGTACCACTGGTGTAACCATAGGGATGAAATAAATCAAATAGCCAACAATTCAATGTATATCAGAAAATATCCCCACATATGGTAGCAATTAAGCCCAAATTTGTCCAAAAATTTACCCTAGAAAATGCCCAAATCAACACCTTCTTTTATCCATCAAGAAACCACAGAACCAAAAGGGTAAATTTGAGCAATTGAAGGTCTAGAAAGGGTGCTAATCACGGGAGGAATTGAATACCTCCACCTATCAAAAATTGACAGGTGGCGAGCCGGAGGTTGGCTTGAAGTGGCGCGAGGTGGTGGACAGAGAGAGATGCGGAGAGTTTGGGGGTACGAGGTGAGTGATGAGCAGGAGGAGAGACGAGCGGCGTGCGGCCATCGCTGGTGGTAGGCGCTGGTGAAGCTTGAAGGTGGTGGCGCGCAACTGCTTGGCGGGCTTCAAGTGGCGCGAGGTGGAGGGAGAAGGAGAGTGTCGCGCCAGATGAAGCTGGGCTGCTGCAGAGGTAGGCGCGAGAGGGAGCGAGACAGAGGTAGGAGCTGGAGGCGCGGCCTGGCCGCGGGGGCGACGCGCGCGAGGGGGCGACGTGGAGACGGCGAGATGGAGTGATGGAGCTGAGGTGGGGGTGGAGGGAGAGGTGGAGCGAACGGCAAGGGAGAGGTGGAGCTAGCCCGAGGTGGCGGGGCACGGCGGCGTTTGCAGGGGGCGGCGGGCAAAGAAGAAAGGAAAAGGGGAAAAAGGACAGCGACGAGGAAGAAAGAAAGAAAGAAGAAGGAAGAAAGAAAGAAAAGAAAGAAAAGAAGAAGAAAAAAGAAAGAAAAGAAAGAAAGAAAGAAAGAAAAAGAAAGGAGAAAAAGGAAAGGAAAAAAAAAGAAAAAAAATATATAGTTTTTGGGGATTTTTTTTTCTCTTGTTTTTTTCAATTTTTTTTCTTTTTTTCCTTTTTTTAAGAATTTTTTTTTAATTTCGAAAATTGTAATTGCTAAAATACTTTACTTTCCTTTTTTTTGTTTCTTTTTTTTAAAAAATAGAGAAAAGATAAAAATAATAAATTTTTTTTTGAAATGTTTAGCCCTTGGGTAGTTAAACATGGCGTGGGCATGCCAAGATTAGAAAACATTCACTGCCTTCAAGAGTTACCTTTCGCACTTTAACGCGTGCCCTGCTCGCGTGGGCACGCAAAGATTCCTCTTTCTGCCGGCTGGAGAATTGACCAACATGGCGTGGGCACGCCAAGTTTTACAAACGTCCACTGCCCATGAGTCTTGAATTTAGACGCTTAACACGTGCCCTCCTCGTATGGGCACGCCAAGATTACCTATCCTGGTCATAGTGAGAAAACATCAAGAGTGACCAGTACCCAAGTGAGAAACGACACATTTAAGAGATTAAATACAAAAATAACAGAATTAACAATTGGGTTGCCTCCCAAAAAGCATCTTTCTTTAATGTCTTTGGTTAGACATAGCCCAGAATTTCCTTAGACTAAGCAAGCTGGGTCTTCCAATTGCAACATTTCCACCCGTTCAACCAGGACCTCTTCATAATATGGCTTGAGACGGTGACCATTCACCACAAATTTCTTCTCCGTTTTCAAACTCTGGATCTCCACTGCACCATAATGAAAGACATTAGTCACAACAAAAGGACCTATCCAGCGAGAACGTAATTTACCTGGAAATAGCTTCAATTTGGAGTGGTACAATAGAACTTTTTGCCCAGAGACGAATGTCTTCCTAGAGACCTGCTGGTCATGAAATATCTTATTTTTCTCCTTGTAAATTACAGCATTCTCGTAGGCTTCATTTCGAATTTCCTCCAATTCTTGTATCTGTAACTTCCTTTGAATTCCACCCTCTTCGATGTCCATATTGCATTGTTTAACCGTCCAAAATGCTCTATGCTCAAACTCGACGGGGAGGTGACATGGCTTCCCAAATACTAAACGATATGGGGACATGCCAATAGGCGTCTTGTATGCCGTTCGATAAGCCCATAAGGCATCTTCAAGTCTACTACTCCAATCCTTCCTGTCGGGTCGAACCATCTTTTCTAAAATCGACTTGATCTCTCGGTTTGATACCTCCGCCTGACCATTTGTTTGAGGATGGTAGGATGTAGATACCTTATGTAATACGCCATACCTCCTAAAAAGTGCAGCAATCGTCTTGTTGCAGAAATGGGTGCCCCGATCACTTACAATTGCTCGCGGCATCCTAAAGCGGACGAAAATATTAGATCTGACAAATTCTGCAACCACTTTGGAATCATTAGTACGGGTGACCTTTGCTTCCACCCATTTTGAGACATAATCCACAGCAAGCAATATATACAAAAAACCATGAGACGAAGGAAAAGGACCCGTAAAGTCAATACCGCAAACATCAAAAATCTCAACAAAAATCATTGGAGTTTGTGTCATCTGATCCCTACAAGAAATATTATCTACTCTTTGACATTTATCACAGGTCTTACAAAATGAGTAGACATCCTTGAAGAGGGTTGGCCAATAAAACCCGCTCTCTAGTACCTTACGAGCTGTTCTCTTTGGTCCAAAGTGACCTCCACACGCAAAGGAGTGACAATAAGTTAAAATGGATTGGAATTCATTTTCACTTACACATCTTCGAATGAGTTGATCGCCTCCACGCTTCCAGAGGTAAGGGTCATTCCAGATGTAAGACTTTGCATCACTTCTTAACTTATCCCTTTTTGCCTTAGGCCATCTTGCAGGGAACTTGTCAGTAACTAGAAAATTAACAATATCTGCATACCAAGGCAATTGAGAAGTTAAAGAAAATAGATGCTCTTCAGGGAATGCATCCTTCAATGGTTCATTCCCCTCTTCAACGGGTATACGACTCAAATGGTCAGCTACTAGATTCTCTGAGCCTCTCTTATCCCTTATCTCCAGGTCGAATTCTTGTAGGAACAATATCCACCTGATGAGCCTAGGTTTTGCATCTTTCTTGGTCATTAGGTACCTTAACGCTACATGATCAGAGAATACAATCACTTTAGCACCTAACAAATATGACCTGAATTTTTCTAAAGCAAAAATTACTGCAAGAAGCTCCTTTTCAGTAGTAGAGTAATTCAATTGGGTCCCATTCAAAGCTCGAGCTGCATAGTAGATGACGTGAGCTGTCTTTCCTACTCTTTGCCCCAACACAGCCCCTACAGCATGATCACTTGCATCGCACATGATCTCAAATGGCAAGCTCCAGTCCGGGGGTTGGATGATTGGGGGTGAGGTCAATAGTTCCTTCAACTTGTCGAAGGCTTTCTCACATTTGTCATCGAATTCGAAGGTTACATCCTTTTGTAGGAGTTGGAACAACGGGGCTCCAATTTTTGAAAAATCTTTGATGAACCTTCGATAGAAACCTGCGTGTCCAAGAAAAGAACGCACCTCCCGCACGCTCGCAGGGTAAGGTAAAGTAGATATAATATCTATTTTCGCCCGATCAATCTCGATACCCTTAGCAGATACAATATGACCTAAGACTATCCCGTGGTCAAACATAAAATGACATTTTTTCCAATTAAACACAAGATTAGTCTCTATACACCTTATCAGGACCAGTCTCAGATTATCTAGACATGTATCAAAACTATCACCATGCACATTGAAATCATCCATGAAAACTTCAATTATTTTCTCCACATATTCAGAAAAAATACTTACCATACACCTCTAGAATGTTGCAGGTGCATTGCACAACCCGAATGGCATTCGTCTATAGGCAAAGGTCCCGAACGGGCACGTAAAGGTCGTCTTCTCTTGGTCCTCTGATGCAATTGCTATTTGAAAATATCCTGAAAATCCATCCAAGAAGCAATAGTAAGCTCTACAAGCCAAACGTTCAACCATTTGGTCAATGAAAGAGAGAGGGAAATAGTCCTTTTTTGTGACGGCGTTTAGCTTCCTATAATCGATGCACTGCCGCCACCGGGTGGACTTCCGAACTGGTACTAGTTCACCCTCTTGATTTGATTCCACCGTTATCCCTGCCTTTTTCGAGACCACCTGTACTGGACTCACCCACGAGCTATCCGATATTGTAAAGATTATCCCCACATCCAGCAGCTTCAGAATCTCCTTCTTTACTACCTCCATCATGAGAGGATTCAGTCGCCTTTGAGCCTGCCGAATAGATTTAGCACCATCCTCGAGTCGAATCCTATGCGTACAGATGGCATGGCTAATTCCCTTGATATCGGCGATGGTCCATCCTATCGCCTGCTTATGGTCCCTCAGGACCCGAATCAGTTTTTCCTCCTGAGTTTTTGATAGTGCCGATGAGATAATTACTAGGAGTGTCTAGTTGTCGCCCAGATACGCATATTTCAAGTGCGGTGGTAGCGGCTTCAACTCCAACACAGGTGCTTGCACCATAAATGGCAATACCCTTTGGTGAGGTTCGGGAATAAAAATGGGTGAGACTTCATACCTGTTCGTTGTGATCGGCAATGAGTGTAATGCCCCTACTGTACACTTCAAATTTTCACTCCACTCCACCTCAGGAGTTGTCTTCAACTCGAGGTGCTTGATTAGACAGTTTCGAACACTTCCTGCTCCGCAGGGTCAATAGTATTCACAAAGAAGACAGAGCTAAAGTTAGAGTTTGAAGGGTATTTCATAGCATCAAAGATATTGAAATGCACAACTTCCCCATCAAACTCCATAGATAAGGTACCCTTATTAACATCGATTTAGTCTGTGCTGTGCTCAAAAAGGGTCGACCTAATAGCAAAGGTGAGGGATGGAGAGAATGATCATCGTCTATGTCAAGTACATAAAAGTCAGCTGGAAATACCAAATCATTAATTTTTACCAACACATCTTCAACTAACCCATCAGGATATGCATTAGTTTGGTCAGCTAATTGAATGATTATCCCAGTTTCTTTTAAAGGACCTATATTCAAAGAAGCATATATAGACTTGGGCATCACATTAATCGAAGCTCCTAGGTCCAACATGGCCTTCCCAATCAAGATATTACCTATCTTACAGGGAATGGTGAACATACTTGGATCCCCGCATTTCGGTGGAAGCTTCCTTTGCAGGACCGCAGACACATTCTCCCCCACAATAACCCTTTCATCCCCCCTCAACCGCTTTCGATTGACACACAAGTCTCTTAGAAACTTGGCGTACTTAGGTACTTGTTTGATTGCGTCTAAGAGGGGAATATTAATCTCAACTTTACGGAACATCTCTAGAATTTCCTTCTCCGTATCCTGCTTCTTCGGTTTCTCTAACCTGCTAGGAAAAGGTGGCGGGATAGTCTTAACTGTAATGAGTGGGTCCGGGAGTACCTGTGGATTTGTGCAATTGATGTCCTCCTTCTCGAGCTCTTTCTCAATCTTTTCCTCATTTTTGTCTTTTGGAATCACGAGCTCTGGTCCCTGAATTTCTTTCCCGCTCCTTAGAGTCATCGCACTGACGTTCTTCGGGTTCAATTCAGTTTGAGATGGCAACTTCCCTTGAATCTGGGACTCCAGCCGGTTGATTACCACAACCATTTGATTTATCTGATTCTGCATGGATTGCATCTGACCCATATGATTTCTTATATCCCGTAGTTCGGAGTCCGCGTTCTGTTGATGTTGTGCGGTGGTTGCCAGTAATTGTTTCATCATCTCCTCCAGAGATGAATTAGAGCTCGATGGCAGAGGTGGTGGTGGACGCGGTTGATACTGCTGTTGATGCCCCTGCTGCCGGTTCGGTGTGAAATTCGATTGCCTATTTCCTCCATAGCTGAAGTTGGGATGATCTCTCCAACCCGGATTATACGTATTCGAGTATGGGTCACAGGGTTTTCTTGGCGCGGGCACGTGACCAGCCATGTTCACTTGCTCTGCACTTTCTTCCTGAATCGCTGGGTACATGTCTGTAGAATGGCCCATGTCAGTGCAAATCCCGCACACCTTGGCCTGAGATGCATTTCCTACAGCCAGTTGCCTAACAAACGAGGTCAACTCAGTTAGCTGCTGCTGGATAGAAGATGTCTCTACCTCATTCACCTTGCGTATTGGGACATCCTCCCTCGTACCGAATTGTTGTGAATTTTCTGCCATCCCCTCTATTAACTCTCGTGCTTCCCGAGGGGTTTTGTTCACCAGTGCCCCGCCACTTGCAGTATCAATTATGCATCTGTCTCTGAAAAGGAGCCCCTCATAAAAATATTGTATGAGCAACTGCTCAGTTATTTGGTGCTGGGGGCATTTGTTGCACAACTTCTTGAACCGCTCCCAATACTCATAGAGTGATTTCTCTGGGTGCTGCTTGATCCTGCAAATTTCTTTCCTTAGACTTGCAGCTCTAGACGCAGGAAAATATTTATCTAAAAATTTTTTCTTCAATTGGTCCCACGTGGTGATGCTATCTGGTGGTAGGTAGTACAATCAGTCTTTTACTGAATCCTTCAGGGAGAAGGGGAATGCCCTCATTTTTATTTGCTCTTCTGTGATTCTCGGGGATTTCATACTATTGCACACCACATCAAACTCCTGCAGATACTTATACGGCTCTTCACCTGGTAAACCATAAAAAGAGGGTAAAAGATGAATCAGTCCAGATTTTAGTTCAAATGAAGTGTTATCATTTAAGGTGGGAAAGGTAATGCATAAAGGTTGCTGATTTAAATCAGGAGCAGCCAACTCTCTTAATGTTCGTGCATTAGCCATGGTTCCTTCCTCCTGGTCAGAGTCACTCGAAGTGTCTCCAAACGAATCTGTTAATTCAACTTCTGGCTCAGGTCTCTGAGATGTAGCACTCGAGTGCTCCTCTCTGAGCTGTCTAGTCTCTTTTCTTGTCCTACGCGCAGTCTTCTCTACCTCAGGGTCAAAAATTAATTCACCTGTACGAGAAGAACGAGTCATACACTCGAAAAGCACCAGAAGATTGAAAACAAATTTGAAATTAAAAAGGAACAAATATTTAACGCCAGTCCCCGGCAACGGCGCCAAAAATTGACAGGTTGTCAGCCTGTGCAATAATAAAAATAAAACCTAACTACCATTAAAAGCAGTCAAAAATTAACCCTAGGTATTGGAGCAGAGACTCTAGGTGTGCAATGGGTTACTTGATTCATCCTGTTCCCGAAGAGTTTGCTTAATCCGATATACCCGAATTAATTAATTGACAAAAATTACTAAATAGTAGACAGTGACAAGTAGGGTCGTCTTCTCAGTGACTGGAGATATTTGTCTCCTTTAAATTCCAATTGGTAAGGGGGGGATTTCACCGGTGTGAAACTAAAAATAATTAAACAATTCAGCTAAAAATAAATAATTAACTAGCACGAATATAACAGGAATTAAATCAAGAATAAATAAATTCTAACCAAGGATACAACTACTCAGACATAGTCCATTTATCCGATCATTGATGCAAGAGAGGTCCACTTAATTTATTAATAAGCTAGTTATAGTCGCCGATGAACTCTAACGACCAATTCTTCTATAATTTATAGGTAACCAAGGTACGATCATTGATCACCCCTAACCAGAAAATACACCTAGGTACGACCGTAGGAATTAATTTTTCAATTGCATTAATAACTAGAAGAACCTAACCCTAATCAATAACACGCTACGAGGGTTATTTAAACTAGATCGCACGTTCCCCTGATGTGTAAACACACCAGTTGCCACTAATATTAATCAATCAAACAATTACGGATTTAATTGACTAAATTGGCACGAGATTAATAAATCACATTGAACATCGGGCCCTTGACATCCAATTAATAAAACAATCTCATGAAAATTCAAGCAGATAACGTGCAAATATTAATAAATTGAGGAACGCGTGAAAACTAATTGGATCTCACAGATTTTCGGGACTGCGCCGTCGAGTTGACCCTTGACTAGATGGTTAACTTAGCCACGCCGCATAATTAAATCACCACACGAATTACTTGATTGCAAAGGCATTGTATTTTTACTCGAAAGCTAGAAATAAAAGATATTTTTCCCGTTAGGGAATATTGTCGAACACCTGGCGTGTTTCATAAGCCAGTCCGAAGAAAGGAAAACTAGAACTAAACTAAAAACTAAAACTGGAGACGTCTGTCCCTTCTTTTTCGTCACTTAAAAGCCAAAAGAAAGAACCTAATCTAATCTCCAGTGGTCCCCACCCAATTGGTAGTCAAAGCTACCCCAAAAGAAAGGCCTGCCGATTTGCTAATTTTGCTTTTTGTTTTCCTTGTTTTGAGCCTCTGTACGTTCTTTCTCTTAGAGGCCAAAAGACCACTTTCTAATGCTTTCTCCCGTGGGACTTGAGCCAATGAAGTACAAAATGTGGACCCAATTGTCTCTTGTTTCCTTTTATGGCCCATGTTGATGGAGCTTTGCAGAGGACTCCCGTGTGAAGTAATTTGCTTCAGAAAGTCCCTCCTATTTTGTGTTTTTTTGTTTCATTTCCTGAAATTGAGTCCAATACCAAATATAAATAAATATTACTAATTAAAACAATATTTGGCAAGAATCTAAGGGGAAATTAATAATAAATTTGTTAACAAATAATACCCTATCAATTGTGTACTAATTATCTGTTGAAGTGGAAATGTGCAAAGGTTTTGGAATCAAGTATATTGGACTGTTTTCCCTGTTGTCTTTTCGATACATATTCGCTTGGAAATTTCTTATTCTCATGCTTTATCCCCACCGCCACATGAGAAAAGATGTTAACAGCAAAGGATGTCCAAAAAATGAAAGAACGCGAAATGCAGCATATAAAATGAAAATGGCTTTCTTACTCTTATTTGAGCAATACTTTGTTTATTCATTATTATATATGTTCAATACTCAGTAATTCTTCTTTTCGACGTGGAACCAATGCGAATCTGTAATCTTCTTGGTCTCCAACACTACACACTTTTGTCCTTTTATTTCAACCAAAAATTAAATAGTATCAGTTGTTTTCTATTCTACATATTTCAAGGATTAATTTCACTTTACACCACTCAATTATGCCTGAATTCCTACTTAAACCACTGAACTTTAATTACTTTATTAAAGTATAATATTTGTCTCACTTTGGTCTTTTAATGTACAAATTCTGTCCTATTTTAATTCCTAAATTATAAAATCTATTTCACTTTAATCCTAAAGAACGATATTTGTCTCACTTAACTATAATATCTTATCTCACTTTTGTCATTAATTTTACCAAAGTGGGACAAAATTTTTATTTTAAGGACCAAAATGTCTCATTTTACAGTTTAGGAATCAAAGTAAAAATCTGAGCATGGGTAAAAGGTGAAAAGTGTAATTAACCCTATATGAATTAGCAGAATGTGTTTTATTTTTTATTACCATTGTTTGGATGTATTATTTGGAATAATTACTTTAGTACTTTTTGTGATGTGATGTATGTGAGATAAAAAGGTGATTGAGAATATAAAAAAGTGGGTTAGAAAATGTGTTTATAATACAAGGAAAATATTATTTGAGATAATTTGTTATCCCAACAAACTCTTTATTAGAATAAAAGCAAAGCAGTTTGACGCGGTTGCTGGTAGTCATATGAAAAGATCCAAACTGTTTTCTGATTTTCTTGTTCGGCATCCTGCAGTGATTTTCATTCAATTCTGACCACCCACTCTATATTTTTGTATTCGAGCTAAATAACTCGTAACGAGGCGAACAAAATTCCCAACCTTTTTCCTTTCTTTTGCTGGAAAAAATGTAACAATTTTTTTTTTTTTTAAAAAAAGGACTGAAATGCATTGTCAAGTTAGAAGTGCAGAAAGTGCACTTCATTTATAAGTTTTGTGGAGCCAAGAATTTCAGAAGAAGATAAGGCCCATGTGCAAAGTTACAAAGGGTAAAGCAATTATTAAATATTTAGTAAGACTTTCTTACTAGTGCCTGAAAGGCTCTGATTCAGGCACCGGTTAATCAATTCCCACATCTTTGATTTTGAAAAAGGTAAAATTAATCCAAATTCTTCTAAATGCATGAAGTTTGGAAAATAACTGTGATTATAAACATTATTAAAATCTTAAAGAACCCACTCAGTACCATTAAACAAACCTTAAAAATATTCTAAACTGACCTGAGTATTTGTCTCCAGTCTAAGATAACTCTCTTTGGAAATATGATATGTAACGCGTTTTTACAACGGACAAGTTGAGACCGTCCTTCTGAGTAAATGGATGCCTTTGAATCTGAAAGTTCAGAGCAGCTTCCTTTCCTCAAGCATTTCAAATAGTACTTAATAGATTCACCATTAATTCAATAGACGAACTAGAGGTTTTTCAATTTCGCTTAAAAGCTTGAGTAGTAGGTAGAGCAGTCTATTCCCAGGTATGGAATCCAATTACCAAATACCCCTTCAATTGCAAATAGTTAGTGTAAGAAACGTTTGGGGATCTACCGTCTCAATACCTTAGCAATAATAATTAAATAAAAGTTGGCTGGGAAGACTCAAGTAAGTCGTCAACTCCACTAAGAAAACAAGTAGTATATAAACAATGTATAACCCACCAAGGGAACATGGATCCATCCCATTTTATATTAAATAAAAGTTGACTGGGAAGACCAAGTCGTCAAGACCAGCATGTTGGTGTAGCATGAAAACAAGTATATAACAATTGTTGTAGGAGTGGTCCTAAGTAACCAATCTGGTTGTCTGCCTTTGTATCAACCTTCTATTTGCAACCAAATATCCTTTCCAAATCATATTAGTAGTATTCTATCCTCGCAACATTTTATTGCCAATACTCCTTGTACCCCAAAAACAAAAAAGCAATGGCTGAATTGCTTGTTCCAAAGATAATAGGTGAATTGGGTGATGTTGCCGTGAAGCAGTTTGGAGCGAAGGTCAACTTGGTGATGGGGGTCGAAGAAGAGGTGGCAAATATCTCCTCTAAGTTGGCAACCATTGAAAAAGTGCTATATGATGCAGAGAGACGAAGGCTGAAGGACAGAAGTGTTGGAATTTGGCTAGAAAAGCTCGAGGACATAACATATGAGATGGATGATGTGCTGGACGAATGGAACTTCAAGATTCACAGAGCAAAGAATGAGGGAACTAGTCAGAATGCTAGAATACAGCCTACACTGCGGAACAAGGTTCGTTCCTTTATCCCATCCCTTTGTTCTTGTCTCAAACAAGTTCCTGTGCGTAGTGATATAGCTCAGAAAATAAAGAAAATAAATGAACAGCTAGAATTAACTTTGAAAGAGGCAGATCAATTCAAGTTTATTACAAGTGGGGGGATTTCTGATTCTCAAAGATTTCAGTGAATTATGACTACCTCAATCATAGACGAATTAGAGGTCTATGGTCGAGCAGCTGATATGGAGAAGGTTCTTGACCAAATTTTGTCCAAGAGTAGTAGTCAAGGAAGAGATGGGGTTCAAATTATCTCTGTTGTAGGGGCCGGGGGTAGTGGAAAGACCACACTTGCCTAGCTGCTCTTCAATAATGATAAAGTGACGAACCACTTTGAACTTAGAAATTGGGTTTGGGTATCAGATCCTTTCGACCAGAAAAGGGTCACGAAAGCTATCCTTGAGAATGTTGGAAAAAGTTCTCCTGATTTGTCAGAGTTGGATCCGTTGATCCGACGTATAAAAGAAACTTTTTCCGGTATGAGATTCCTGCTTGTCCTAGATGATATCTGGACAGAGGACGACTCAAAGTGGAAGCCTTTCCAATACTCTCTCAAGGATGGAGCTCCGGGAAGTGTAATATTGGTAACAACGAGGAGTCATAAAGTGGCCACAGTGGTGGGATCGACTGATACTCACGACCTAGGCATGATCTCTCACTCTGATTGTTGGTTAATAATGCAAAAGATGGCGCTTGCCGGAAAATCAGGGGACTTATGCAAGAAGGTGGAAAGAATTGGGCAGAAAATTGCAGAAAAGTGCAAGGGGTTGCCACTTGCGGCAAAGACTATGGGAAGCTTGTTACGGTTCAAAGATACTGTACAGCAGTGGCAGAATGTTTTGAATAGTGAGGTATGGCAATTGGAGGAAGCAGCTGTGGACCTTTTCCCTCATTTGTATTTAAGCTATAACGAGTTGTCCCCGGAGCTGAAACGTTGCTTCTCATATTGTGCTGTCTGGCCCAAAAATAGTGTGATAAATGTAGAAGAGCTTATTAGGCTGTGGATGGCACAAGATTATGTTCATCCAGGACTAAGAGGTGAGCGCTTGGAGCTGGTGGGCCGTGAGTACTTCAACAATTTGGCAATGCGTTCCTTTTTTCAAGAATTAGGAAAATTTGGTCATCAATATGGCGAATGCGTCATGCATGACATAGTGCATGATTTTGCACAATTTCTCACAAAAAATGAATGTCATACACTTGATGGAATTGGAAGAAATTCATCTAGTGAAAGACCACGTCATCTAACAATTATGGAAGAAGGCACTGAGGAGGAGATGTTTAGTTCTCCAGTCGTTGATTTTGGAAGGCTCAGGAGCTTTTTTGCTTTTTGTAGAATTGGAACAGCAGTAGTTCCCCAAAATCTGTTTTGCAGTTTAAAGTGCGTGAGGACTCTGACTTTAAGTCGTTGTGAGCTGGCTGAAATCCCAACCAAGATCGGAAGGTTGATTCATCTTGGGCACTTGGTCTTAAGTGGTAATCCTTTCATTACAATGCCAGAAGCTATTTGTGATCTATATTATCTGGAAACTCTGGATATCAGTCTCTGTGATAAGCTTTCGTGCCTTCCTGAAAGGATTGATGACCTTGTACACTTGAGGCACCTTGAGAATGCCGCGACCAATGAATTACGTCAAATTCCACAAGGACTCGGGAAGCTGACGTCACTCTGTAGTTTGACTTGGTTCATCGTCAGGTGCAACTCTGATGATTTGGTGATTCTGAAGGACTTGAACCAACTGGAAAGATTGGGCATTAAAATTGAAGGAGAAGTAGATTTTGGGAGTGCGGAACTTGGCAAGAAAGTCAACATGCGTAAAATGTATTTGCTCTTTAGCTATGGAACCCACTTTATAGAAACTCCAAGTTGCATTGAAACCATGCAACCACCTCCAAACTTGGAAGAACTTAGGCTAGATAGCTATCCAAGAACCCAGTTACCAAGTTGGCTTGTGACCAAGTCTCACGCCAATAACTTGACGAAGCTGTGTATCTATAAGCTCCGCAACATCTCATCCTTGCCTGCTTTGTGGAAGCTATCATCCCTAGAAGTGCTTGTGCTCGAGGGACCGGAAAAGCTGGAATGTTTGGGTAAGGAATTCTTCGGAGTTACAAAAGCACTACATGAGAATAGTCGTGATGCTCTTGATACATTGTCGGACTCCGAGTCATCATTCTCAGCTGAAGCAGTGGCATTTCCAAATTTGAGAGAATTATATTTTCGCCACTTTCAAAATTGGACAAATTGGGAAGACTTAAGTGAAGATGATGAAGAAGTTGCTATCTCTATCATGCCATGTCTGGAGGAGCTAGAAATTAGTCAATGTACAAAGCTCGAGACTCTGCCACATCGCATCCTCAGCAAGATACAATCTCTCAAAAATCTGGATATTCGATGTTGCGACAAGTTGAGGGATCGTTACTTTGACAAAACAGGAGATGACTGGATAACTATATCACACATTCCTCGAGTTGACATATCTGACAAATATTATTAATCTGCTCAGGTATTGTTATTCACACTTTTTTTTTTATGTGTCATCATCTTTGAAGTCAAATAATTACTATGTATAGAATTACAACAAACAAAGGCCTGCTTTGTAGAATATGACGTGCTTAATAATGAATCAAGGGTTGATAGAGCCATATGTATAATGAAAATATGATATATTCATTAATAATTTAGAGTGTTTTTTTTTTATTGAGAAGATGCAAGTCATTAACTACTAAATACAACACTAAATTTCTAACAATATCTAACTGTAAATTCTTGAGTTTGGAATTCCATTTATGTCTTGTCTTTTTATCCTTTTTTTTTCGCTTTTGTCCTTTGTTTTCTAGATAATGCTCATTGATGGCTCAAAGTGAAGCTACAGCAGAAGGCATTGATGGATCAACCTCTACGTCAACTTTTCACTTGGGTTCATGTAAAATTTCAAATAATTGTAAATATGGTTGAAGAGGCACATCCACTTGCTTTGTTCAAAATCATTTGTTGAAACGGTATGTAGCCTTACAAATTTTCAGATTGAATTTCAAGTGGTTATACAACCAGTCTTTATTTCTTCAAATTATTATTGTCTTATTGTATATAAGTTTGTGTAGATTTAATAAAAAAGAAAGTTTGCACATTGTACTTATCTGTATAGTGTATTATTGACAATCTATTATTAGCGCACCTATTTTATGGTATTATTCTAAAAATAACATGAATTCAAATTTGAAATTCAATAATACACATGTAGCATACATCCAAAACTATTAATAATAAAAAAATCACTACACTATGAGTGTATAAAAAGTTAATCCTTATTCTAATGGTTAAAAGTAAACAAATTGACAAATTATTCTTTATCTTGTTTCCTTTCTTAAAAAATGTTTACATAGATAATTAGAATAACAAAAACTCAGACTACAAAAGTGCATGTACACTTAAAGGCACCAAAACTCATGATACTTTTATAGTAGTAGCAGCAGTAGTAGTCCTAGTAGTAGTAATGACAATGATTTGTTAATAATACTTTCTTCTAATTAACTTTTTTTTAAAAAAAAATTTTAAGAAGGGAAGGAATAGAATTTAAGAAGCGGGGAGAGGATAAGGTGAATAGAACAAAATATCATAATAAATCTTGATAATTTCATTCACAAGACAAAATTACGGCCAGCAGAATTTTGAACTAGAAAGGTTGCAAGACATATCATAATAAATCAATTACTTGCATACTTCACATATATGAATCAGTTTAACAAACTATCCAAATTCTAGATTTGAATATCATCCTTTGTTCAATACTTAGTTGAAAATATGCCTTCCCCATCCCTGCTTCCTAATCATACCTCTTCATGATAGAAACAATTTTTAAAAAATAATTGAAAATTTCAGACATGTAATTAGTTATCTTCAAGTTGATTGAAGATAAAATGGACTTTGACACATCAGATTTCATTGTATTTATATTCAACTCCAGCAGTTAGTTATATTTTGATTCTTTCTATAAAGGCTGTTAAATCATTTAATTCGTAAAACTCACATTTTAACTGTGAAAATTGGGCAGCCCTGGCCTGATGACTTTCATATATTGAAGTCACTCTCTCTCGAGTAGACATTACAACAGAAAATCGAAATATGGATTATGAAAGAATTCCCAAAGAAACAACAGAACCTTGCCCAATGTTACTAGATTGCTACTTAAGTTACCAAGCTTGACAAGAAACTGGCACTGGTTTCACCAACAAGTTTGTTTACAAATTGACAAAAATCCCTACAAACATCAAATTAGAAACCAAAGTAGTGCATAAGAGTATAGAAGAAACTGTTATACTATAAGGTTTACAAAAATCCCAACAAATATTCCATGTAACCCAATGTAGCCCACGACTGAATGCATGCTGAAAGGAATTACAGCACAAAATCTTTGGAGAAAGGAATCCTATTCTGCCTGCTGAGAAGAGTTCAGAAGAGAGGAATTACAACAGTACAAAGCTCTAATGTTGGTCGACAGCGCCTGCTTCCTAAAATTTCAGATGGTGTTCAAACAAAGAAGCCATTTCAATCTGCAATACAACTCAAACAAGGAAACAAATTCATCCTTAGAGTCCTGCTGAGAAACTCTGGTTGGGAAACCACCAGCATCCCAGAGAGACCCACCAATGGTCGTTATGGAGTTCAACCCCTTATTTGCCTTCTAACTCCCATTTTTAACTCAAAAAATAATTTATTTTGGATGATCCATACCTCACTGCTTCAGTAAGAAGGCCCTTTCCAAGCATTCCTATTGGCTGTATTATACTAAATTATATTGAAAGAAAGCCAGTTACAAGGGCAAAACCCAGCAGAGATGGAGAAATTCATCAAATCACCCCTGGCCAGCATGCCGAGAAGTACTTATTATTCACGCGGTTCAGTAAGAACATATGAGACATCTCAAGGCTCGAGGCTCTAGAGTTATTCCTTAAAAGTTTTTCAAAAGAAAATTCTATGTACAGGCGACCATCTCAATGTTTCAAACTGCAAATGATTTGTCGTTTAACCAAAACGAAGAAAAAGCACACATCGAAAAAAAAAAAAAAGATGACTTAGAATCATGATACAAGCAAGAAATAGTAGCAATTGTCATTCAGGCTTTGTGGCTGTCAAATTGAGCTTGAGTTTAGATATAGGTAACACTTTGCTTTAATTTTTATAACGGTTCTTTGATATTATAGTTGGTATTAGATAGAGAAACATTAATAAATTTCTCTTCGAACTTTTGAAGAGAAATTTTCTAGTTGTATGAACTTTTAATTGACATCTGAAATTTTAGCAAAAAAAAAAAATCCTAATTTTTTTCTTGATTTTGGGATTTTATATGGAAATGCATTAGAATTTCCTGCGTAAGAGTTAAGATCAATGAAGGAAGGAAGAGTTCATGAGAAAATCATAACCAACGTGGCTCCCTCAACTAGTTGTTCTGCACTAGGCGCAAGGATGGATTTTGTGGCAAGTCGGATGGGAGAGCATGACTATTTGCAGAGATTGTACAGCAATTACAGCTACTAGGGAGGAGGACGACTGTAGAACAAGATGAAACTCCACATTTGAGATCCGAACCAAAAAGAGAAACAAAAAGGTTCTTTATTGATGACATTTGATTTGAACGGAACACAAACCAGATACTATTCACAAAGCAAACAATTCACCAGACAACAAATAAATACTCATGGAGTAAAATGACAAGAAAATGAAGAGACATGAAGAAAGCAACTCAACAAAATGAAATTGACTTACAGCTGTCAGCGCTGCTTCAGCACCTTTATTTCTGGACTTGCCACCAGCTCGATTGAGAGCCTGCATTTATCATAATGTAACTTTAAGAAATGGGGTACCAATGGGAAAAATTGTAGAATGCTGGTAAAGATCAGGGCGACAATTTCCGTCAGCATAAAAATGTGGCCAAAAACACCCACAGGACGATTATCATATTCAGCAACATGACAATTATATGATGAACTCTTTGATGATTTTCAATGCAATAACTCCCATGAAAAGGAGTATAGGAGATCAGAAAGGTCAACCATAAGTTTTCATTGAGTTGTATTAAGCAAAAGAGAAATTTCATGAATTTACCTGCTCCATGTCATCACAGGTCAAAACACCAAATATGCATGGAACACTTGGAATTCATTGAAAGGAAAATTACATATTTCACCATTAAGGTACTGTAAATGTTTTGAGACTGCATTCCACGGACAGAATTGTCTGTATTTGAAACAAAAAAGTGAAATTATAAGTGTGCACACAACAGAGCAAGTTGATGATTCCTAAACACCTCAAGTACCAGTTATGAGGTATGTATCCGTAAGTTCCTACACTAAACAATTTTCTCATCTTCTGACATTTGTGAATATAAGAACCTCTGCTTCTGTGTCTATGAGCACAAAATGAGAAAAATAGGTACAACCACTATGCAGTGCACTTATTACAAATCAGACAATTTCAAAGTGGTTCCAAGTTGCAATAAACCATGAACATCTTTCAACAACACAAGATGAGTGCTTTTAACACAAAAACCATCTGTCAACTAGGCAAAAATTTCCATCACTGCTACCACCTATGGATCTGTAGTATTACACAGTCACCAATATTTTGATTTCTTTCTTAACAAAACTTGTTTAACTAAGCTACTGGATATCTAGCTAATACAATCAAATCTACCAAAGCTCCTCTAATGACTATTTCCCCTAGGGCTGAATTCATGCTTTTAGTATTTCAAGTTAGTAAGAATTGTTTCTCCAGATCATATAGTGGTTTAGCTAGAAGCCAATCCCAGTATATGAAAACATTAAGATCAAGAAAACTTGCATATCATTTCCATTTTGAAGGGCAATAATATTATTACAGTTTGTAGGTTGACATTTATTGCTTCATTAGGTATTGAAATAAACCATACCCTGGGCTAGTAATCCATACGAAAATGTAGGCAGGATCTGGACGATTTTCTTTCTTGGAAACCAGACCTCTTCCTCTTCCCTCCAAACTTGTCAACAAATATAAAGTAAGAGGGAAGAATAAAAGACATCGTATTTTACTTGCTTTGCACAAACTCCATTTTCATATACATTAAAGTAAACAAAGTCACTTCTGATAATTATATAACTAAATCATCTCTCTTCTGCCCCCAATAAATTAAGCCTCATGCTTGGTATCCCAAAAATTTGAGAGTCAATAAGCGGAAAAAAAAACTAGGTAAATCACGAAAATCTACTATAGAAAGTTTTTTTTCTTACACAGCATATGAGGAACAGAAATCTCAGCTGAGCAGTGTACTATGATAATGCATAAATAAAAAGTGAATTAGCAAATGTGAGAGCTATAATACAGAAAGTTACCGCCAACAGTGGAAAGATATGCAAATAGTATTTCATCATTTCTTTTTGCGTTTGACTGCATTAACATTGACTAACCAGAATTAAGGCCTGCAGACAGTACTCCGGATGCAGCTGAATTAGCCACAGCATCATAATAGGAAGTATCGCCTCTAATCTACTGGCCAGAAAAGAAAGTAACAGGAAAAAAAAAAAACACATTAACATTGATTCATGCACTGACAAGTGACAACTGGCATGAAATAAGAAACTAGTAGCTGGTAATGAAGTAGAATGGTGCCATAATTCAGTAATTAAAATGAATGAACTCAACCCATGAAACCTCATGCAAATAACTGAGGATCTAAATGACCTACAAGATGTTTTGGCAGTCATTACATGTTTGTACTCTTTAAGAAAAATAAGAATCATAGAATCACTACTTTAAAGCAGAAGCGTAAAGTTACAAAAGTTGAAGTAACAATTTGTTCCCCAAATAGAACATTATCATCCAGATGCTCTCATATCCAGATTCAGGTTTTCAATTCTTCAAATGAGTATGAAGAAACATAACCACCATTTCTCTCCTTTTAGAAACTATAAGCAACCTCTTATAGTCTAGCTTTGTCAACAGCCAAGATCAAAAAAATATAAGTACAGGGGAAGAAAATAGGTCCACAGATGTATGTGCGCATGAGAGAGAGACAGATATATATATATATATATATATAGAGAGAAAGAGAGAGAGAGAGAGAGAGCATGACCTTATCATTATGTTTTAAGAGCCCAATATCCACTTGTATCCAATTTAGAAAGCAGTAATCACACCAAACCCCAATGAGTCCTCTTTTCATCAGCACAATCAAAATTGTTTCTCTACTTCCAACTGAAATTTACATTTTCAATTTTTGGAATACGGGTTCAAATGTGGAAGAAGAATTCGATAATGATGGTTGATTTTATCAAGTTTTATGTGAAGTTAGAGCCATCATCACCATTCAAAAGATAGGAATTCTATTACAATTAGTAAATACCAGAGAGCCCACTACTAAATAATCTAGCAGTATATTATCAACCCAAACATAAATCAGAATCACCATGACTGCTGTGAATTTTCATTGGAAGAGCCTTAAGTATGTGATTTTGTTAATGGCAGTAATGACCGAACTTTTCCCTATTATATTTGCTGCCTTAGAAAATCAATCCCGCCCATTCTACCCTTTTTTTTCCCGCGGGACAGCCAATACAATCAAGAAAGGCAAGGAAACGAGTGTTACTTAAGGTAATCCTGAAGCTCGCAAGAACAGTCAAAATGTAGATTAAGGAAAACTTAGAAATCTCATTAGCAGCAATAAGAAACCAGTCCTAAGTAGATATGCTTGAAACAAACAACCTAAAATTAAGTAGAATTTCTGCAAAAACTCTCCGTGCCCTTCTATAATGGAAGTTATATTATATTTGTAATTAGTTCATATCAACTTACTACTAACAAACGTTAAAAACCATTTTTAAGCATTCATTTTTAAGCTTCATTTTTAAAGACAATATTATATCAACTATTCCACAGAAAAAGCTTCATTTTTAAGCATTGCTAGAAGATTCCTGATGGTAACTACAGTGGCTTACATAGCTTGAAGCATAAGACAGCTCCTTCGGCCTACGGCCTCAAACAATGGCTCAGGTCTTAAGCCAAAGACATCTTAGGAACAATAGTAAACTATTGTGTCTTTGGTATTCAACAACACTGATCACAACAATGTTTTATCAAATTTAAATTTATGCTTGTACAATGAAGGGTGCATCTTAGGAACAACAGAAAACTATTGTGTCTTATGTGTTCAACAACACTGATCACAACAATGTTTTATCAAAGTTAAATTTATGCTTGTACAATGAAAGGTGCATCTTGAGCCTCCTTCTGGTTGTCAGCCAAAAAACAAATGTTGGTTATTTAACTTCCACGAACATGGCCAGTAAAATGCTCCTAAAACAATTCTAATTTTTAGTATTTGATCAAAATTTCCCAAGAAACACTATACATGGCTAAACCAATACTTGACCAAGAAGGTTTTTCACAACAACGTTTTATCAAAGTTAAATTTATGCTTGTACAATGAAAGGTGCATCTTTGGCCTCATTCTGGTTGTCAGCCAAAAAACAAATGTTGGTTATTTAAATTCCACGAACATGGCCAGTAAAATGCTCCTAAAATAGTTCTAATTTTTAGTATTTGATCAAAATTTCCCAAGAAACACTATACATGGCTAAACCAATACTTGACCAAGAATGTTTGCAGTTTACCAAGAAACACTATACATCTTTGGCCTCGTCAATGCATGGAAAACTTTCATTAGAGATGACAAACTTAGGTAGATGTTTGTCCTCAGATTCATCTGGACCTAAGGTGTAAAGGCAGTTATGTAGCTAACAGTGATTAAAAAAGGCAAAGACTGGCCCTTACGTGGAAATAGAACTGGATATTCTTAGGTAAAGGAGTTGTCAAAGAACTAGTTTTGGCAGTGAGTTACAAAGTGATTTCCAAAGAGTTAAATGGAGAATAATAAAAAAAGACAAAGCTGTTTCAAAGAGGTTTGACACAAAGATGCAGGGATGAACCTGATTCATAAGACTCTAGAAATTACTAATAAGACAAAATGATATAACATCTGCTTACCATCTTTAGGGGAATTAAAAAAATTTATGACACCTAAAAGCCATCTTTAGGGGTGTTAGGCATGGTGTTTTATCTCAGTTGGGGCAAGGTTAAAGCACCAAGCTGTAGGGCGTTAGCCCCGCAAATCTTGAAATTTCAATATTAATACATAGAAACTATGTATAATTTGTTATAAAAAATATTACTAAGTGCTTTAAATTTAAATAATATCACAGAGAATTACAACAGATGGATAAATAAAAAATACACTGCAAATTGAATTACCTCATAAATAGGTCTCTATCAAATCATTATCTATAGATCATCCAAAACTAAAAGGACAACTGTCGATCTTTCACTTTATAAACTACTTATTTTAATTATTTTCCACAATTGGAAAATACATACAAGGTTGATCCAAAGCACAAGAAGACCAAAATATAAAGTTGATAGAAACATTATCTTAAGCCTTAAATCACACTACATGGCATATTTATACTAATAAGTACAATGTTTTTTGTAATTTAAAAGAAAAAATGTTCATACGTAAATCAGAAAAGTAAAGGAGTGAAAAAATGATGGTCCGCTAAAAATACGATGGATTAAGAGATTGGACTTTGCAACAAAGAGAGACCAAGTGAATTTCTAAGTTTATAATTGTAAACGGTCCCACATTACAGAAGCAAATAATGCATGTGAACATATGCACTATGAATTACAAATTTCTGACTGTGAAGTACTCCTAACAAATATGCATTACAGCGCATATGCATCAAACTTTGGGGCACAAAAGCCGTGGCTTATCACCTAAGGCATATGCCTCAATTGTCTGGGCAAACACCCTTCAATACCCAGGCCCCACCTGATTGTCCCAAGGCATTTTCATTGCTGGGCACATGCCATCTTTGTTTTATCTATCACTTGTCAAGTTTATTTTTTTCCTTTTTATGATTTTTTTGTATTGTAGAACTCCTTGATAGATTGTATGCCATAGAAAAAGTAATAGAAGATTACAGTGTCATCCATCATGTGCACATACTGTTTTTTAGTATGTGTCTCCCTATGTCCTCACAGGAATAAATAATAATGTCACAGTTGATCTGTGATATTGGAGTAACCATTTTAGGGGCCGTTAAAGCTGAGAACACTGGAATCTAGCCAATGTCAGTTGCAATTAAGCTACAAATACAAGAGTGAAACAGTAGCAATCATACTTTGTTTTGTGAAAGAGAATACCATTTAATAGCCTGATGCAACTTATAAGCAAACCAAAGAATGCTAAAAAAAATTTACCATAACTAATGCTTCAATTGAATGGGAAAAGAGTATAAGTGGAACATAAACAACTAAATGAGGGAATCAAATCTACTCACCAAGCATTATCAAACAGGAAATAGCTGATGAGTGCTTACCACAGCTCCAATACATAAGATGGCTTGGTACTTTCTTGACTTCCCAAGTTTCTCTACGACCAGACCAATTTCAAAACTACCCGGAACCCACACAACCTGATGCAAAATGATCATAAGGATTCATATGTAACCCATTAAGAGAAGTTAAAAGGGCATATTTGAGTGATGTACATAATACATTTGGCCAATTTATTTTCTTGCATATTTAACAAACCACAATTGTAAACTGTGTTACTTCCAATACATGAACCATTTCTTAACTTCGTTAAAAGCTCCCCCAAGATAACATGTATAATGTGGTTTGATACCATATTGAACCTGTTGAGATATTCAATCATATAGCTATATATATTGTTAGCATATCTGTTTCTGTCATGACGTGATTGTAGGAGTAGTCTTAGCTTTCCATTACATGATTTTAGGAATGATTGTATCTTCCCTTTTTTGTCAAATTCTTGTAACTATATCAGCAGACTATTGCAATCAGTAATATACGTTTTTAATTTTTCCCAATCTGAACCCTTTTCTTCATGGTATCAGAGTAGGTTGAGCCTTAACAATTGTTGACAATAAAATATGTCAACTCCAGAGAATTCAACGAAAGGGGGAGAGTTTACAATCTATGATGACTCCCCCTATGTGTTGTACCTTTCAGATCATCCAGGGCTGCAATTTGTCTCCACACCATTCGCAAGAGAAAATTTTGCAGCATGGAAAAGCACCATGGAAACAGCCCTATATGCCAAAGGCAAGGGTGGTTTCATTGACGGCAGTCTAGAAGTGCCAGATCTAAAGTCACCAGACTTTCAACGGTGGAAGAAGAATGATGCAATGGTTAGGGCATGGCTGAGGAATTCCTTGGCCAAGGACATACAAGAGAGCGTTGTCTACACCGGCACGGCACGAGAAATTTGGACTGAGATTTGTGAAAGGTATCGACAAAGTAATGCACCTCGACTTTATAAAATAAAAAAAGAATTTTCCAACATGTTCCAAGGAGATGGGCAGCCTTTAACTCAATATTATACCAAGTTCAAAACTTTATGGCAAGAACTACAAATCTGTGATCCATTGCCTTATTGCAAATGCGAGGCAGCCAAGGATCACTTATTACGCCGAGAAAAAGAAAAAGCCCTTCAATTTCTACTGGGATTGAATGGAAATTTCGATCGGTTGAGATCTAATGTGCTGTCCATGGAACCTATACCTTCACTCAGTAAACTGTTTTCCTTGGCTTTACAGGAAGAGCAATCCTTTGTACGAGTAAATGAACAAACATCACACAGCCTGGAAGGAGCGGCTTTTGCAGAAAAAACTGATCGTAGGGGCAACAAAAATACCAGGAGTCAAGCCCCAAAAAGTCGATCAAGTAAAAAGTGTGAACATTGCAAGAAAATGGGACATCTCAAGGAAGAATGCTTTGAGATAATAGGGTATCCAGCAAATTGGAAGAATAATCAACAAAGCAGAGGTGGCAATCGGGGTGGAGGCAAGAACAATTCAGGGCAGATGCAAATCTATGGCAACATAGCAGCAACTGACCACCAATTTATCAACCCAAGTGAGAAGTCACAGTCACAACAACCTCTTGGATTGACAATGGACCAGTACAATAAACTCATGCAAATCCTTGGACCACCAAATCATGATAATGAGGCCTTGGCCAACTTTGCAGGTAAATGCAATTCATTCCATAACTCATGGATTTTGGATACTGGTGCCTCCAACCATATGGTTGGAGACAAAAGTATACTTGACAATGTTAAATGCATCTCTTCATATCCAAATGTGAGAATCGCAAATGGCTCTAGTCTCCCTGTAACTCATGTTGGTAATGCCTACCTAACACCAAATATCAATTTGAAAAATGTTATTTGTGTGCCGGTTTCAAGTTCAATCTCCTCTCTATTGCCAAAGCTACAAAGGAATTAAACTGCTCAGCAATCTTTCTTCCCGATTCTTGATTTTTCCAGGACCTGTGTACGAGGATGCTGATTGGAGTGGGTAGGCTCCGAGATGGGGTTTATCAATTAGAAGGAGGCCACGGGCTCGCAAGTCTTAGTGTTACTGAATCTGATGCTACCTTGTGGCACATGCGCTTGGGTCATCCTTCCTTTAGCCGATTAAAATTAATTTCTAGTATTCCTTTTCCTAGCAATTTTAATCACATTTGTGATGTATGCCATAGGGCCAAACAAACAAGATTGTCTTTTCCAAACAGCAATAAGAAAAGTGTTAAACCTTTTGCTTTGATTCATGTTGATCTTTGGGGAGCATATTCTGCCTCATCACTTAGTGGTGCTCATTATTTCTTAACTATTGTTGATGATTTTTCACGATGTACTTGGGTCTTTCTTTTGAAAAATAAATTCCAGGCCTATGATTTTCTAACCATGTTCTGCCAATCTACACAAACTCAATTTGGTTACCCAGTACAGGTTGTGAGAAGTGATAATGGGAGTGAATTTGTCTCAGGGACCATGAGAGATTTTTTTGCTAGTCAAGGGATTGACTATCAAACCTCTTGTGTTGATACTCCATAACAAAATGGGCGAGTGGAGCGCAAACATCACCACATTCTTGAGGTTGCGCGAGCATTGCGTTTTCAAGCCCATTTACCTTTGAAATTTTGGGGGGAATGTGTTTTGACAGCAGTTCACCTTATCAATTTGATGCCCACTCCTACTCTCAAAGGCAAGAGCCCATATGAGGTACTTTTCAAAAGAAAATCCAATTACAATCATTTGAAGGTGTTTGGATCACTTTGTTATGCTCATAATCATGACAAACACCGAGATAAATTCTCTACTAGAGCCCATCGGTGCATTTTTCTTGGTTATCCCCATGGACAAAAGGGCTATAAAGTCTATGATTTGGAAAGAGAAAAAGTATTTGTATCACGGGATGTGATATTTTATGAGACAGAATTTCCTTTTCAATCAAATAACGAGTCTAAACCTTCAATATGTAGTGTGCAACCCCATATAGATCAGCATGATTACTCACAATCTGACCCAATTCCACCTCCTATAAACTCCACTTCGATGGACACCACACCATCTCCTATTGAACATATATTTTCCCAACAAACCCAACATGAAAAAGATAATTCTACACTACAACTACATACTGGTGGCCCTAGTGGAAATATAATTCCTTCCTTGCAGCGTCCACATCGAGTAAGGCATGTGTCCATAAAGCTTTCTGGTTTTGATTATAAGTTGTTACCCTCCTTGGAACCATCTCGGGAGTCCCCTCCATCAGCAAACTCAGGTACAATTTATCCTATCTCTCATAACTTGTCCTATTCTCATTTCACTGATGCCCATAAAGCTTTTTTGGCCTCCATCACTTCATTAGACGAACTAAAGTTTTTTTCCCAAGCAGTTAGGGATCATCGTTGGAGACTTGCTATGCAGCAAGAAATTAAGGCACTGGAGGAGAATCAAACTTGGACCTTAGAGCATCTACCACCTGGTAAGCATGCCATTGATTCCAAGTGGGTGTACAAAATCAAATACAAGTCTGATGGCACAATTGAGCGGTTTAAGGCACGTTTGGTTGCTAAAGGTTTTACACAGGTTGAAGGACTCGATTACCATGATACCTTTGCTGCAGTTGCAAAGCTTACAACTCTACGTTGTCTATTAGCTGTGGCTGCAGCACGACATTGGGAATTACATCAGCTGGACATTAATAATGCCTTCCTGCATGGAGATCTACGTGAAGAGGTATACATGAAAATACCACAAGGCTTTGCAAAACCAGGTGACAATCGGGTTTGTCGACTTCGGAAGTCCCTTTCTGGCCTTAAACAAGCCTCTAGAAATTAGTTTCAAACATTTTCTAGTTGCTTGCAGAATATTGGTTTTCGTCAATCTGCTATAGATAATTCACTTTTTACATTCACTAGTGGAGCACACTTTACTGCTTTGTTAGTTTATGTAGATGATGTTATTGTGGCTGGAAATGATTCAACCACCATCAATCGTGTGAAGCATCATCTTGATTCAGCTTTTCGCATCAAAGATCTTGGGCAACTCAAATATTTTCTTGGTATTGAGGTGGCTCGTAATAAGGAAGGAATTGTGCTTAGCCAGCGAAAATACACTCTAGACCTCCTTGAAGAGACTTGTCATCTCAATGCACGTCCTGCTGACTTTCCTATGGAACAACGACACAACTTGGCAGCGGGAGCTGGTGCAGTAGTTAAAGATGTTGGTCAATATCGTCGTATCATTGGAAGGCTACTTTATTTGACGATAACTCGACCTGACATTAGCTATCCAGTACAAGTTCTCAGTCAATTTATGCAAGATCCACGTGTTCCTCACTTGGATGCAGCTTATCGAGTCCTTCGCTACCTCAAAAGGGCACCAGGCCAAGGTATATTCTTGTCATCTGCTAGTTTGCTGCAACTCACTGCTTATTGTGACTCAGATTGGGCCAGCTGCCCAACATCTCGACGATCGACTAGTGGTTATATCATTTTTCTCGGTAATAGCCCGGTTTCTTGGAAGTCCAAAAAGCAAACTACAGTTTCCCGCTCATCCGCTGTAGCAGAGTATAGGGCAATGGCCAATGCTACTAGTGAACTTCTCTGGCTGCGTTCTTTGTTTGCAGATTTGAAAGTTTCGTTAGCATCACCCATGTCTCTCTTTTGTGACAACCAAGCTGCTCTACACATTGCTGCAAATCCAGTTTTTCATGAACGTACAAAGCACATTGAAATTGATTGCCATTTCATTCGTGATCGCATACTAAGCAACGAGTTGCAGACTGCTCACGTTCGGTCATGTGATCAAATTGGCGACTTGTTCACCAAAGCACTTGGGAAAGCTCAGTTCCACCATTTGTTGAGCAAGTTGGGCATTCGCAATCTCCATGCTCCAACTTGAGGGGGAGTGTTGAGATATTCAATCATATAGCTGTATATATTGTTACCATATCTGTTTCTGTCAAGACATGATTGTAGGAGTAGTTTTAGCTTTCTATTACATGATTTTAGGAATGATTGTATCTTCCCTTTTTTGTCAAATTCTTGTAACTATATCAGCAGACTATTGCAATCAGTAATATACGTTTTTAGTTTTTCCCAATCTGAACCCTTTTCTTCAGAACCCAAATGTCATTTAATCATCTTGAAAAAATGAATCAGTGAGCAAACCATATCCCAGAAAGCTACCAAGAAAATGTGCTAGTACTTCTAGTAATAGGGAAAATGAAATTGTGTTGAAAAAAAATACAAGTTGATACATTTGCAAGAAAAAAACCAACATAATAAGGCATCATCAGTTTACGACCAAAATTCTAGGTTAAATATTATAATGTAAAACAAGAATGATTAGAGTTAGGAAATGACAATGCAACTGGCTTGACAGCAAATTTCATAAAGAAAAAAATACCAAGATAGGCACCAAATGAGTATGTACATCATAACATTTAAGTGATACATGAAAAGCCCAATCAAGGGAAGCAAGATCCAAAATGTAGAAGTCAAACTGTATGATGAAGTCACAACTAACGAGGGTGCAACTGTTGAATTTCAACAAATGTTGGCAGCCTCAATTCTTGAATTTGGAAGCAAACACTGTTGACTTCTCTTTGACACAATTCTAATCCCATATCGGTGGGATTATTGGTAGAAACTTGGCTTGAGAGCTATTAATAACTCTCAAGTCCTCCCAATTGAGATGTACCAAAAACACCAAAAATAAAAGAATTACCCAAAAAGGATTTTGTAATTCTTTTGTAATTTTTTTCTTCTCCTAAATTATAAGAGTAGGCTGCTTGAGTGGTGTTCGGAGATTAGACAAAATTGTCCGAACTCCGTTATCAATTTTTCAGGTGCATTCTTTCTTTATCTCTTTTATTTATTCCGCACTTATTTAGTAGTTTCTTTTCTATTGAAGTATAATATTCAATATATTTGTCTATATTTGTCGGGTTTATTTGTAGTGTTTTATACGATTCATTTGGGTGTATTTTCTTATTCGTATGTACGTAATATTTATGTATACACATGTCTAGTTGTGATAATACACCGTGCACGTAAATTCTGTCTAGAAGACTAAATTTTAAGTGGGATCGCTTATGACCCCTCCAGTCTTTCCTGAAAATTTACTTGGAATGGTAATTTTATCTAAGGAGATTGTTTAGTCGATCTTTCCTGAGAATTACTGAATCGATTTAATCACTAGTTGTATTTTTGAGTGAAAAATTACCCGATTTCCCCAACAAGGGGTATCAGAACCGAAGGTTCGTCCTTTGGCTTGTTTGTAGTTTGTTATATTGAATATTATCATTTGAGTCTGTAATGGCATCTGACAATTCCACGTCAAGAATTATAACTGGAGCATCTTCCTCGTCCACATAATCAAGGATTCCAATGTCAAGTTTGAAGCTGGCGGTGGAGATATTTTACGGTACTGGCCATTTCGGCATGTAGCAAGGCGAGGTCATGATTCTCTTTTCCAACAGGATCTTGACATTGCCATTGAAGAAAAAAAATCAGATGACATAGAAGAGAAGGAGTGGAGTACCATAAATTGATTGGCATGCGAAACTATTCGATCGTGTTTCTCCAGAGACCAAAAGTATACTTTCAAGAACGAGACTTCTGCATGAAAATTGTGGAGGGCATTGGAGGAGAAATTTCTGAAGAAGAGTGGTCAGAATAAACTCCTAATGAAGAAAAAATTGTTCCGATTCGATTACCAACCAGGTACTACTATGAATGCACACATCACTATGTTTAATCAGTTAGTAGCAGACCTGTTAAATTTAGATGTAAATTTTGAAGATGAAGATTTGACTTTGATATTGTTGTCGTCCCTTCCTGATTAACTTGAATATTTGGAAACTACGTTACTTCATGGGAAGGAAAATGTGTCTTAGATGCTGTATGTTCTACTTTGTATAGTCATGAATTGAGAAAGTAGGATAAAATGAAGAATAAAGTAGCTACAGCAGATGAAGCGTTAGTGGCAAGAGATCATCAACAAAGCCAATCAAAGGGGAAAAGAGGAAGGTCCAAATCGAAAAGCAGAGTTGCCAAAGATGAAGGTGCTTTCTGTTATGAGAAAGGGCATTGGAAGAAAGATTGTCCAAAGTTAAAGAAGAAAGGAAAAGTTCCGCAAGACGTAAATGTTGTAGAATGCAAAAGTGATGCGGAATCAGATTTCTCTTTGACTGTATCACCTTTGACATCCCATTCAGATGAGTGGATTTTGGATTCAACTTGTACCTACCATATGTCTCCCATGCGGAAGTGGTTCTTTGAATTTGAAGAACTTGATGGTGGAGTTGTGTACATGGAAAATGACAATCCATGTAAAACAGTTGCGATAGGTTCAATCAAGTTGCGTAATCATGATGGATCCACTAGAATCCTGAAAGATGTTCGGTACGTGCCAAATTTGAAGAGAAATCTTATCTCCTTGGAACTCTTGAAATCAAAAGGCTTGGAAGTGAAGATGCGAAATGGAATTCTTAAAGTAATTTCGGGAGCACTTGTGATGTTGAAAGGTATGAGGAAGAATAATCTGTATTACTACCAAGATAGTACAGTTGTTGGGACAGCAGCAGCAGTAACATCTTCCAGTAGCAAGAAGGATGTGGAGGCAACAAAGTTGTGGCACATGCGATTAGGACATGCTGGTGAAAAATCCTTGCAAAATCTTGCCAAACAAGAATTATTGAAAGGTACGAAAGTGTGCACATTAGAATTTTGTGAGTATTATGTTTCGGAAAAATAAAGAAGAGTGAAATTTGGCACTGATATCCATAATACCAAGGGTATTTTGGATTATGTGCACTCAAATGTGTGGGGACCTGCCAAGACTCCATCCTTTGGTAGCAGGTATTATTTTGTCACTTTTATTGATGATTTTTTCAGAAGAGTTTGGGTGTTTATTATGAAGAGCAAGGATGAGGTGCTAAGAATTTTCCTTAAATGGAAAGCTCAAGTTGAAAACCAAACGGAAAGAAAGATTAAGATTCTCCGAACAGACAACGGTGAAGAATACAAGACTGATTCCTTCCAGAAGATATGCCAAGAATGTGGCATAGTTCCGCACTTCACAATTAGAAAAACACCGCAACAGAATGGTTGTCAGAGCGTATGAACAAGACACTAGTGGAGAAAGTACGTTGCATGCTATCTAATGCTGGGTTAAGCAGAAAGTTTTGGGTTGAGGCTGTGACATACGCTCAATATCTCGTTAATCGCTTGCCATCATTTGCAATAGGTGGCAAGACTCCATTAGAGGTATGGTTTGGAAAACCTGCAACAGATTATGATTCTTTAAGTATTTTTAGTTCTACTGCACATTATCATGTAAATGAATCAAAATTGGATTCATGTGCAAAGAAAGCTCTCTTTATGGGCTTTAATGCTGGAGTTAAGGGATACCGTTTGTGGTGTCTAGAAGTAAAGATGACCATTATCAGTAGGGATATTACCTTTGATGAATCTGCCATGTTGAATAAGGTAACACAAAATGGGACCAGTGGTACTCCGCAACAGGATGAGTGTACGCCGAAACAGGTGGAGTTTGAGCAAATAATAGTGAACCCAGCAAATAGCACCATCAGTGACTCTTCCATGGCAGAAGAGGAGTCAGATGAAGAAGAGGTTTCAACCCAAGAACCTCAGCAGCAGCAAGAGTCAATTTCCGTTAATAGGGTAAGACGAGAAATTCATAAACCTGCTTGTTTTTTGACATGGTGGCCTATGCACTTCCAGTTATTGATGATGTTCCATCCACATTTTCTGATACAATTCGAAGTACAAAAAATATGGAAGAAGAGATACAATCTCTTTAGAAGAACAAGACGTGGAAGTTAACACAACTACCAAAGGGCAAGAAGGCAATTGGATGCAAATGGATATTTACAAAGAAAGAAGGATTTCCTGACAAGAATGATATTCGTTACAAGGCAAGATTGGTGGCTAAAGGCTACGCTCAAAAGGAGGGAGTTGATTATAATGGGTTATTTTCTCCAGTTGTTAAACATTTCTCAATTAGAATTTTGTTGGCCTTGGTAGCGTAGTTGAATTTGCAGCTAGTTCAACTTAATATGAAGACCGCGTTCCTTCACTATGCCTTGAAGGGGGAAATCTATATGGCTCAGTCAGATGGATTTAAAGTTGCTGGTAAAGAGAATTGGGTTTGTAAACTGAATAAATCGTTGTACGGATTGAAACAATCACCGAGGTAATGGTACAAATGATTTGACCAGTTCATGATGGGTCAGAAGTACACCAGAAGTAAATACGATCGCTGTGTGTATTTGCGCAAGTTACGAGATGATTCCTACATCTATTTACTCTTGTACGTTGATGATATGCTGATAGCATCAAAGAGTCAAGTTGAAATTGACAAAATGAAGGCTCAGTTGAGTAAAGAGTTCAAGATGAATGATTTGGGAAGAGCCAAGAAGATACTCGGCATGGAGATAAGTAGGGATAGAACGAGAGGCAAATTTTGTCTGACACAGAATCAATATTTGAATAAGGTACTACAACGTTTTGGTATGAATGAAGATTCAAAACCTGTAAGTACTCCGCTTGCTCCTCATTTAAAATTTAGTAGTCTATTATCACCAAAGACAGATGAAGAACGAGTATACATGGCGAAAGTCCCGTATGCTAATGTAGTTGGTAGCTTGATGTATGCAATGGTGTGTATAAGACCCAACATTTCACAGGCAGTTAGTGTAGTAAGCAGGTTTATGCATGATCTGGGCAAGGGTTATTGGCAAGCTGTGAAATGGATTCTACGGTATATCCAAGATACTATAGATGTTGAATTAGTATTTGAACAGGATAAATCACCTGGTCAATGTATAGTTGGATATTGTGATTCTGACTATGCAGGTGATTTGGATAACCGACGTTCTACGACTGAATACTTGTTCACGTTTGCTAAGGTGCCTGTGACTGCCCCACCTCCCCCTTAGGCGAACCAGAGGGTTCGGCAGGCCGCCTGCCCAGCTCTCGCCGAGACTCAGTCGTTCACTACGGTCCTCAAATATATTACAATACAAATCTCAAAAATACATCACATGGTCCACAAATATACATCCAAGTCTCCCATAATTACATGTCATAAGCGAAGCGGAAACAATTTCCAACTATACATAAAAAATGATTCCAAATCCAAACTGTACAAGATATATGCCATTCAGTCACGTGAATAAGTACTACAAGTCCTTCCTTCGCCACGAGCCCTGTGGAGGGGAATAAAATAGTTTTGGGATGAGTTAGAAGCTCAGCGAGTAACCAGTAAAATCAGTAATCAAATCGGTTTCACAATAGTTCATTTCAAAGATGTCATAAATCAATGATGGAGTATCAATAATTCAAGAAACATTTATAATGGAAAGCGATAGCAACATTCATTAAAAGGATACGGGCCCACATGGAGCTATTTGTTTGTTCGTTCGATCCCCTAACATTTCCCCTTATTCCCCCAATCATTTAAAAAAAATATTTTTGTAAGTAGAATCCCTCGTTCATCCTTTTGTTCGTTCATTCCTTTTCCGGACGTTGGCCGGACTCCACCCATCCGGACGTTGGTCGAACTCCACCCATCCGGACGTGGCCGGACTACAAGGTAATACTCGAGTATACCAAATTCAACCAGGGTCACCATATCGCCCGACCGAGTCCGCTTCTGGCTCGAGTCGATCGGTAACGAAGGGCAGGGCCCAATTTAGCCAAACGGCTTACATTCATGCGCAACTAGCATTTAATCATTAATCATGAAAATTTCACATTTATTTAGGTCGAGTGCGATAAAGTACACACTCGCCCAGAAAACTCATTTTAACAATCATTGAAAGCACTTAACACATTATCAATCCATAATAACAAGCCAATAAGTCAAGGAAATATCAAACAAGGAACACTCTCATATAAGCACGCATTATATGCAAGAAAACAGTTCAAAAGTAACTTTGGAAACAGTTCAAAAGTAAATAATGCAAGAAACGTTTCACAAGTACTTTGGAAATAGTTTAGGGTCACTCACCTCCATGGCTCAGAAACCATCCATCAAATATCATTGCCTTGCTCAAATCCAAGTATTAAATCACAAACTCAATGCAAACAAATCCCTTCAAAGTTCGGACAGCACTTCCCCTGAATTTGCTAACTTTTCCAGCCATCATGGCTTCATTATTTCCTCATTCCAACCCAAAGGTACACACACAACAACAAGTTCATCCAATAGCCATTCAGCAAGCTCCAAGTAGTACTAGTACAAGTCAAGCTAGGGAAAAGTCCGGAAATGAAAGTTAAGCTCAAAACCAAAAAAATAGTTTTGACGTCATTTTGCGGTAATGGTACCAAAGGCGCTACGATTATCGGATGAAGGTCCAAGACCCACCGTTTCGAAGATAAGAGACAGGGCTACAATATTACAGAAGGTCACTCAACCCAGTTTCGAGTGTAACCAGGTCAAAAATGCAAGATACCATACCAGAATCACAAAAACAGATTCACAGAACGCATTCAAGCGGAAACATCATAAATCAGGCTATCCAAGTCCAAATCCAGAAATTCCAAAACCAACTGAAAGCTAAGAAACAGGGATAAATTTCATCAGAAGACCTCAACAACCAATTCGGAAGCAATTCCAGCCAAAACAACCAATTACAGGCGCAATTCTTACATTCGGGTAAAACCAGAACAGCAATAGTAATTTCAACTTTTCTCATTCTACGCTACTCCGATTGACCTGAAATTTTGTAGGCAGCTCTAAAATGTCATTCTCTACAACTTTCATGTTTTAAGCCAAGGCCAATTCGGCCTCTATCTATGAGCTATAAATTCAGACAGAATGAAGAACATTGAAACCTAGTTTTCCACTTTTCCTTCCAAAACAGAAATTGATTGCAATTGTCAACTTTTTCCACCTCATAGAGTCCTTAAACATCATTTTCAATCATCATATATGACCACATAATCATACTCATATGAAAACAGAAAAATCCCCAAAAATTATAAAACTTCACCAATTCAACCAAAATCACAATATAATCCATAAAGTTGCACCTTATACCACCACTAAGCATAAATTAAGCATCATTAGAGGGAGGAGAGGGATCCTTCACAACTCACCTTAGAAACAAGAGAGAGAGAGCAACAAGTCCTCTTAGCTTTCCAAATAACTCCACACAACACTTCACTATCACTCCCTTAAGTGGTTTTATGGAGTGGTTTGCAATTTAATCGGTTGGAACTCAAGATTTGGACAAGAATTGAAGTGACCAAATGAAAGATTTTCTCTCTCAATGTGTTCAGCCAAGAAGTATGAAGAATGAAGATGATTTTGGTCAATTTTTGATATTTATTTAGTAAAGGTAAAGGTAAAGTTAAATGGTCAAAATCCAAGATTAAATCACAAGGTGACACTTGTCACCTTTTTGGTTTAAAACTTATCTTTTTGTCTCTCCAATACAAATATCTTAACACTTTGTAAAATAATATCACTTAATACAAATTTCCAACAAGTTGTCAAAAATATAATGCATTTACCGCACTTGCGAGTCCCACGTTCAAAATACGCTCTTAATTTCTCAAAAACTAACCGATACTAGAAAAATCATTTTAAAACTATCTTTGCTCATAAACTTTATCTGGGGAAATTTTCTAATAAAGAAAATGTAGAAAAGGCGGGCGATTAAATAAAATAAACCCTAGAAAATTAGAAAATTTCCGGGTTCTCACACTTATACTTTTCGGGGCGTCACAAACTCCCCTCCTTAAAAGAATGTCGTCCTCGACATTCCCTCTTGTACCAATCAAGTCAAGACATCCCGCAAAAATCACTAATATCCCAAGTAAACACTAAGAGTCAAATCAAACCCACAGTCCGGCATCCTAAACTTCAAGCCTAGGATACATTACCGAGATCTGAAACCTAAGCTCTGATACCAACTGTGACGGCCCCACCTCCCCCTTAGGCGAACCAGAGGGTTCGGCGGGCCGCCTGCCCAGCTCTCGCCGGGACTCAGTCGTTCACTACGGTCCTCAAATATATTACAATATAAATCTCAAAAATACATCACATGGTCCACAAATATACATCCAAGTCTCCCATAATTACATGTCATAAGCGAAGCGAAAATAATTCCCAACTATACATAAAAAATGATTCCAAATCCAAACTGTACAAGATATATGCCATCCAGTCACGTGAACAAGTACTACAAGTCCTTCCTTCGCCACGAGCCCTGTGGAGGGGAATAAAATAGTTTTGGGATGAGGTAGAAGCTCAGCGAGTAACCAGTAAAATCAGTAATCAAATCGGTTTCACAATAGTTCATTTCAAAGATGTCATAAATCATTGATGGAGTATCAATAATTCAAGAAACATTTACAATGGAAAGCGATAGCAACATTCATTAAAAGGATACGGGCCCACATGGAGCTATTTGTTTATTCGTTCGATCCCCTAACATTTTCCCTTATTCCCTCAATCATTTAAAAAAAATATTTTTGTAAGTAGAATCCCTCGTTCATCCTTTTGTTCGTTCATCCCTTTTCCGGACGTTGGCCGGACTCCACCCATTCGGACGTGGCCGGACTACAAGGTAATACTCGAGTATACCAAATTCACCCAGGGTCACCATATCGCCCGATCGAGTCCGCTTCTGGCTCGAGTCCGCTTCTGGCTCGAGTCGATCGGTAACGAAGGGCAGGGCCCAATTCAGCCAAACGGCTTACATTCATGCGCAACTAGCATTTAATCATTAATCATGAAAATTTCACATTTATTTAGGTCGAGTGCGATAAAGTACACACTCGCCCAGAAAACTCGTTTTAACAATCATTGAAAGCACTTAACACATTATCAATCCATAATAACAAGCCAATAAGTCAAGGAAATATCAAACAAGGAACACTCTCATATAAGCACGCATGATATGCAAGAAAACAGTTCAAAAGTAACTTTGGAAACAGTTCAAAAGTAAATAATGCAAGAAACGTTTCACAAGTACTTTGAAAATAGTTTAGGGTCACTCACCTCCATGGCTCAGAAACCATCCATCAAATATCATTGCCTTGCTCAAATCCAAGTCTTAAATCACAAACTCAATGTAAACAAATCCCTTCAAAGTTCGGACAGCACTTCCCCTGAATTTGCTAACTTTTCCAGCCATCATGGCTTCATTATTTCCTCATTCCAACCCAAAGGTACACACACAACAACAAGTTCATCCAATAGCCATTCAGCAAGCTCCAAGTAGTACTAGTACAAGTCAAGCTAGGGAAAAGTCCGGAAATGAAAGTTAAGCTCAAAACCAGAAAAACAGTTTTGACGTCATTTTACGGTAATGGTACCAAAGGCGCTACGATTGTCGGATGAAGGTGCAAGACCCACCGTTTCGAAGATAAGAGACAGGGCTACAATATTACAGAAGGTCACTCAACCCAGTTTCGAGTGTAACCAGGTCAAAAATGCAAGATACCATACCAGAATCACAAAAACAGATTCACTGAACGCATTCAAGCGGAAACATCATAAATCAGGCTATCCAAGTCCAAATCCAGAAATTCCAAAACCAGCTGAAAGCTAAGAAATAGGATAAATTTCATCAGAAGACCTCAACAACCAATTCGGAAGCAATTCCAGCCAAAACAACCAATTACAGGCGCAATTCTTACATTCAGGTAAAACCAGAACAGCAATAGTAATTTCAACTTTTCTCATTCTACGCTACTCCGATTGACCTGAAATTTTGTAGACACCTCTAAAATGTCATTCTCTACAACTTTCATGTTTTAAAACAAGGCCAATTCGGCCTCTATCTATGAGCTATAAATTCGGACAGAATGAAGAACATTGAAACCTAGTTTTCCACTTTTCCTTCCAAAACAGAAATTGATTGCAATTGTCCACTTTTTCCATCTCATAGAGTCCTTAAACATCATTTCCAATCATCATACATGACCACATAATCATACTCGTATGAAAATATAAAAATCCCCAAAAATTATAAAACTTCACCAATTCAACCAAAATCACAATATAATCCATAAAGTTGCACCTTATACCACCACTAAGCATAAATTAAGCATCATTAGAGGGAGGAGAGGGATCCTTCACAACTCACCTTAGAAACAAGAGAGAGAGAGCAACAAGTCCTCTTAGCTTTCCAAATAACTCCACACAACACTTCACTATCACTCCCTTAAGTGGTTTTATGGAGTGGTTTGCAATTTAATCGGTTGGAACTCAAGATTTGGACAAGAATTGAAGTGACCAAATGAAAGATTTTCTCTCTTTTCTCTCTCAATGTGTTCAGCCAAGAAGTATGAAGAATGAAGATGATTTTGGTCAATTTTTGATATTTATTTAGTAAAGGTAAAGGTAAAGTTAAATGGTCAAAATCCAAGATTAAATCACAAGGTGACACTTGTCACCTTTTTGGTTTAAAACTTATCTTTTTGTCTCTCCAATACAAATATCTTAACACTTTGTAAAATAATATCACTTAATACAAATTTCCAACAAGTTGTCAAAAATATAATGCATTTACCGCACTTGCGAGTCCCACGTTCAAAATACGCTCTTAATTTCTCAAAAACTAACCGATACTAGAAAAATCATTTTAAAACTATCTTTGCTCATAAACTTTATCTGGGAAATTTTTCTAATAAAGAAAATGTAGAAAAGGCGGGCGATTAAATAAAATAAACCCTAGAAAATTAGAAAATTTCCGGGTTCTCACACTTATACTTTTCGGGGCGTCACAGTGCCAGTTAGTTGGAAGTCTACTTTGCAGTCAGCGGTGGCTTTGTCTACAACGGAGGCTGAGTATATGGCGATTACAGAAACTGTAAATGAGGAAATTTGGCTTCAAGGATTGCTTGAAGACTTGGGAGTTTGTCAAAAACACATTGACGTGTTTTGTGATAGTCAGAGTGCTATTAACTTAGCAAAGAACCAAGTCTTGCATGCAAGAACGAAGCACATTGATGTTCGCTATCATTTCGTGCTGGAAATTCTCGAAGAAGAGGAGATATTTCTCCAGAAGATTCGGACTATGAAAAATCCTACAGATATGCTGACCATGGTGGTTACAAGAGCCAAATTTAAACATTGTTTAAACTTGGTTAACATCCTGCACATTTGAGTTGGCGCCTGACGGCGCAAGTTTGGAGGTACCGCTAGGGCCATTTGTTATTTGTTTGAGGGAGAAGGTTTGTATTTTTGCGTGGGATTAGAAATTATGCCAAGATGGAGATTTGTTGAATTTCAACAAATATTGGCAGCTTCAATTCTTGAATTTGGAAGCCAACATTGTTGACTTCTCTTTGGCACAATTCTAATCCCATATCGGTGGGATTATTGGTAGAAACTTGGCTTGAGAACTATAAATAACTCTCAAGTCCTCCCAATTGAGATGTACTAAAAACACCAAAAACAAAAGAATTACCCAAAAAAGATTTTGTAATTCTTTTGTAATTTTTTTCTTCTCTTAAATTATAAGAGCAGGCTGCTTGAGTGGTGCTCGGAGATTAGGTAAAATTGGCCGAACTCCGTTATCAATTTTTCGGGTGCGTTCTTTCTTTATCTCTTTTATTTATTCCGCACTTATTTAGTAGTTTCTTTTCTATTGAAGTATAGTATTCAATATATTTGTCTATATTTGTCGGGTTTATTTGTAGTATTTTATACGATTCATTTGGGTGTATTTTCTTATTAGTGTGTACGTAATATATATGTATATACGGGTCTAGTTGTGATAATACACCGTGCACGTAAATTCTGTCTAGGAGACTGAATTTTAAGTGGGACCGCTTGTGACCCCTCCAGCCTTTCCTGAAAATTTACTTGGAATGGTAATTCTGTCTAAGGAGATTGTTTCGACAATCTTTTCTGAAAATTATTGAATCGGTTTAATCACTAGTTGTATTTTTGAGTGGAAAATTACCCGATTTCCCCAACAGCAACAAGAAAACAAATACTAGCTCAAAATCACTTACATCGATATCTTCTTCTTTCACCGAGTACTTTTTGAAAGTGTCCAAAGGTCCCTCCAACAATGGCTTTGTGACAATTTCATTGAAGCGAGCCGCCACCTTTACACACAAAAGAATACAATCCAAAATAATAAAAAAAACGCTTCACAACTCAAAAGAAAAGCCACATGGATGTCAAAACTGTGCCTTAGGTCATTTCTCTTTGACAATGGATACTATACAACAAGAATCATCTATATTTTACAAGCCTGCATTCTACTAAATCTATTGCATCTTATATAGTAAAAGATTTGAATCCCCTGTTTTTTGAGTGTTTTTCAAAAATTATTTTTTTAAATATAATAAAATTTTTAAAAAGTACTTCAAAAGATAATTTAAAAATTAGTTTAAATTTTTTTAAAATTTTAAAAAATATCTCAAAATATATTTTAAAAACTCTTTCTACTCTTAAATATCCCAAAATATTTTCTAAAAATATTTCAAAATATATTCTAAAAACTCTGTTACAGCAAAATTTTTCAAAAACACCCCCCAAAAACAGCTAATCCAAACGGATTAACAACACTAATCAACAACTCCCAATATTAGATTTGCAAATAATCAGCCAAAAACCCTAGTTGAAGTAAGAAGAAAAACCAACTTAACAAAATAATGCTACTTCTAAGAAAATACCCATCAGAACAAATAAGATAGCTAAAATTAAAAAAAAAAATCTATAAATTAACTGAAAAAACAGAATTCACACAAGATATTTCAGTCGCTCATAAGCTATATATCTCGTCATTATTTTTCTACCCCTTTTGTACTCAAATAACTTTCATTTTCCAGAAAATCCTTTCTCTGAGCATTTTATTCACATTGTTGAAAAGCCAGTTAAGAACTTTTTCCAAAAAAAAAATGCTTCCAAAGTTGGCCCAGGAAAAAGGAACGCACATTTCCTTGCACATGTAATGGTACTACTAGTTATGATTTGAATAAGCTAAGAAGGTAGAGGGTGTAGCAGAGGGAAAGTAGGGAAGGAGGAGAAGTGCGAGAGGGAAGAGAGGAAAAGATTGTGCAACAGGGAAGGAAACTGAATTAGTTGTATCTCATTGCGTACTCTTTCCGTCCCCCTTATGCTTTTATTTATACAGAATGCTCCCTCTAGATTCTTCGGCGACTAACCAATCTCTTAACAGAATGAGCATGCATGCATGCATGCCTTTTAACAGCTAGCTGACTAACTAACTATCTGAAATGCTAACTAACTACCTGAAAAGGAAAGCATGGCAGATACATTTCTGCTCAGAAATATCTAGTGAAAATATCTAGGGTCATTACAGCACATTTGACGAAACATGAGACCTTTCTTTTCCTTATTGAATTCATGGCCCGAAAAAAAAAACCGATACTATAATATTAATTGTCAAGCCAACAATTGGACAGAGGAATTTAATTGACATAATAAAGCATCTCAAACAAGATTGGAATATAAAATAAAAAATGCATGGATGAGAGAAAGGAAAATTGTAATGACACTGACAATGCCAAAACGGAGACCCTCAGTAGTTGTGAGTGACCCAGTCAACTGTCGAACAGCTGCAAGACTTCCCAGCTGCAATTACTTCAGCCATTGATACATCTAAGCTCTCTTTAATAGTGATTGAGAGCTTTTTAACTTGGATTTAGGACCAGTTTCAAAATAAAAATAAATAAATATGTGACTCCATGATCTAACCTAAGAAGAAGAAGAAGAATTGAAAAGGCATGCTGCACTTGGTATCAATAGTGGATACGATTTAACATTAAGAAAAGCTAAATAATAAATGAATTAGGATATCTATTTCCATAGCTTTTTTCTATTCTACTTTTAGAAAAGAGTATTAAGTAGTGAGACCAATGTTTATTTTTTGCAAAAATTTAAATTTGGTGGGCAAAGTTTACGTAATTAAAAGGTAGGTGATAATGTTTGAATTTAATTGTTAGTCTACCCTCTCTATTTTGTGCGTTTATGCCCTAACGACTCACATCAATATAAAAAAAAAAAGCCTATTACCATATCTCATAGTACAATTAATTAACGAACTTGAAGTGACAAGTTTCCTTCATGGACGCTGAAACGCACCGTTTTGGTTGCTAAAATCATAAACAAAAATAAGCTCAAATCAAGTGACCAATTCGGATCCAATTTTTGAGTTTCCAGTGTTTTTCGTATATTTAGATTTTTGCCTACAATTCTGTCACTTCATTCTTATTGACCACTTTTGATTTGTAAGGCAAAAAATGCCAAAGAAAAAATCTTTAAAAAATAAAACAAAAAACTACAAGGAGAATATTAATGCTAACACAGAACTACTATTGAAATTAGATTAGAATTTTGAAATATAAAGTAATTTGACATAAAACACATTAGAAATCTTCAAAGATTATAATAAAATTATGAAGGAAGTGGATTTTCAAACATATAATTAGCTCAATAGCTCTTACCCTTCCCAACTCTATCCCATTTGATGTTTCCAACGTATCTTGGGATTAATTCTATTTTGCAACTCTATTAACTTTGGTCCCTGAACTAAAGTTCCAACTCCCTTAAATCTAAATTCGTTCTATTCTAATGTAATTGTCAGTTATCACTCTCAAGTAAGGTGGTAATAGGATATTCTAATTTTAGTTATAAGGTAACTAAGAGTAGTAACTATTCCATTAGTTTTGTTTGTGGATTCTATAAGTGATTGGACTATTCCAACAGTTGTGATTGCATGATAATGAGATAACCTTTTAAGGTATTAGTTCAAGTAGTATTGTCGATTGGGCCTTTTGGCCTAGGTTCTGATAAGCTCAAGTCCTAGTTATTCGGCTCGGAGCTGCCCCATTTGGGTCAGAAATATTACAGTCCAAACTTGTTCCTTTTTTCATTAGGCTTCAGGGCGAAAAAGGGATTAGCCCAAATCCAATGATTTCACCTTTAAAATTTATATTTACTAAAAACATAAGATAATGATTAAACAAATCAAAGTTTAACATACTTCAAACAAGAAAATATGATCACTGTAATTATTGTATGAATATTAGTTTTAGTTACTGAACATATAATTAATTGTTTACATATGGACATATGGGTTGGACTTATATCAGGCTGAAGTTGTATTTGTCTAAATTGAGTGCATGTCAATTTTGGGCTAAATTTTAAGCTAACAACAAGCCTAGCCCATACATAATGAAAGTCCAACCCCTATATCGTTGTGGGACGAAATGGGGCGAGATCAGGCAACCCCAGAGACCTATTGAAAGTCCAAAATTTGAGGTTGCAAAATATGATTAACCAATTTATCCTGCTTCATCCATTGTTTCCCAAAATAAATTGAAGCCAAGGAATTTTTTACCTAAAGGTTGTTAAAATAAATAATAGTTATTCTACAGAAATCTTACGACTTGAAAAGTTGCAAGATAACTGTTTGGATGGGAGTGTTTTTCAAAAACTAGTTTTTCAAATACAATGAAAATTTTTAAAAAATACTCTAAAAGATAATCTAAAAATTAGTTTAAAATTTTAAAAAATATTTCAAAATATATTTTAGAAACTCTTCTACTCTTAAATATCCCAAAATATACTCTAAAAACTTTGCTACAGCAAAATTTTTTAAAAACACCCCCCAAAAATAACTAATCCAAACGATAGAACATACTCTTTTGAACTGCCTTTCTTCCCCCAAGAAGCATGCCTTTCCCTTCATTAATGCTGCATGTTTTTCCCTTCATTAATTCAAATTTTGAGTGAATGTTTTTCCCTTCATTAATTCAAATATTTGCCATTTTGTTTGACCCAAGAATCTAATTTTTGTTGCTGTGGGTAGTACTTTGGTGAGTTTTTTTTTTTTTTTTTGCGTCCAACTGTGAAATTGTGAATATGTGGTTATACAGTGGATAATGCACTTCATAGTCCTTCTTGTCGCCATTGTAATTAATTGTACCCCAAATCCAATTTCTGTTTAGAGTAAGAGGAATTCGGTTAGTTGTTTTTACATGAAAAATGGTAAATATAGGGTGACGACTGACGATAAAGATACTTGAATCTAGATTTGATCCAGCTTCGTGTTGTCATTGTATTTGTAACCAAAGTCCATCTTTTGTTCCTACAAGTGGAATCTTGTTTCTTACGTTATGCTATGTAAATATTTCAATAAAAGCCAATCCAGAGCCTCTAATGAAAAATTAAACATTTATAACGAAGCTAGTCACGTACATAGTATGCACACGATAAAAAATGACCATTTTACTCTATTATCATTAGAGTCATATCTAATTTTATCCATTTATGTCACTGCGAAGGGCAACAGCTCCACCAAAAAAAATACCTTGGAAAAAATTTAAAAACAATAAAAGAAAAAGAACTTGGTATCAGTTCAAACTATAATTAATTAATTGAATCTTGTTTCTTACGTCATGGTATGTAAATATTTGAATCAAAAGCTAATCTAAGCCCTCTAATAAAAAATTGAAAATTTATAAAGGATCTAGTCATATACAAATATGTGCACCATTAAAAATGACCATTTTGCCATATTATCATTAGAGTCGTGTTTAATTTTGTCCATTATCTGTCATCGCGGAGGGTGGCAGCTCCACCAAAATAGATACCCTAGCAAAAATTTAGAAACAAAAAAAAAAAAAAGAAAAAGAACTTGGGATCAGGTTAAAGTAGCATTTTATAATGAATTAACTGAATCTTATTTCTCACATCATGCTATGTAAATATTTGAATCGAAAGCCAATCTAGGACCTCTAATGAAAAATTGAAAATTTATAATTGAGCTAGTCACGTGCACAATATGTGCATTATTGAAAATGACCATTTTACTCTACTATCATTAGTGTTGTGTTTAATTTTGTCCATTATATGTCAATGCGAAGGGCAGCAATTTGACCAAAATAAACACCCTATAAAAGATCTAAAAACAAGAAAAGAAAAAGAGCTTGGGATCAGTTCAGAATAGCATTTTGTAATGAATTAACTAAATCTTGTTTCTTACATCATGCTACGTCAATATTTGAATCAAAAGCCAATCCAGGCCCTCCAATGAAAAACTCCAAAATTTAGTGTACAAGAGGCAATTTTATCAAGGACAAACTCCAAAACTATTTTGGTGAACTTGCATGGGACATCTTATCTCATAAGAAATAATTTCTTTTCTAGATTACTCAATAATAATCGAGATATCTAGGAAGAATTATTTTACTTGAGAATTTCATTTCTTTTAAATAATTTTGAAACCCTTGAACTAAGCATTCTCCATTTTGATCAAATATTAGTATTCCAATACTTCACCTTAGAATAGGTATTTTTCTCCTCGATCATATTTAGGTGTTCGACACTTCACTAATTTATTCCTCTACTTTCTATTTAAACTGCTTAACTTCTCAAATACATTGAATTTGTACTTAAAAAGCACACATATTCATTTTTGAGTAGTCATTAACATAAGTAGTAAAGTATGAGAAATAATTAACTCTAACATGAATTGTTAATATGTCACATATATTATAATATGAATTTTAACAATTCTTTAAACCTTTTCGTATAAAAGGCCAACTTAGTCTTTTATTAGTGAATAAGATTTACATATTTCAAATAATTCATAATCAGTTGAGTCTAATCAAACATCATTATGTAATTTGGAGAGATAATACTTATTCACAAGACTAAGTTTACAAATTCCAAAGATAAGTGATAGGGCATAATTTGTTGTTAATTTTATGGTTAATTTCCCTCTTTGTCCTTGCCAATTATTGTTTTAATTGTTGAAATGTACTTATATTTGGTATTTGGCCCTAATTACAGGAAGTGGAGCAAACATGTGCTAAAAAGGAGACTTTATTGAGAAAAACACTCCACACATGGGAAGTTCTAAAAGGAAATACAAGCCGGGCTCCACAGGATGCTACAAAAAGGGATTTCCTATCTTTATGCTGAAAAGGGTGGACTTGTACTAGGAGTCTTACGAGTAAGAGGAAACTAAAAACAAGGACTTTGGCAGAGTTACCTTCTTGCACTTTGACTCTTAATTCGGCGGGATCCACGCACTAGGAGAGGCATTAGTCCTCTTTGGCTTTAAAAAGAAGTAGATGTATAGAGATCTCTCAATCAATAGTTTTAGCTTAGCTTTTAACATAGTTTAGTTTCTTTCTTTCTTAGTTCCTTTGATTGCCTGGACCTCAGTTAAATTACTTGGAGATTTATTTATGTGGGGTGGCTAAATCTCTCATCTAGTCGAAGGCCAACTTGAAGGCGGGGTTCCAAATATCTATGAGATCGAATTAATTTTATTTATTTCTTTTATTCATTGGTATTTGTACGTTTCCTGATTTAATTGCTTATGCCTGTTATGTTATTTGAATGTCAAGGGCCCGATATTCGAATTAACCTAATGATCTAATGCCAAATTAATTGATGAATCCGTAATTGTTCAATTGATTAATACCAGTGGCGACTAGCGTAATTGGTTTCATGTTAGGGAAACATATGATCTAACTTAAACAAACTCTCGTAGCGTGTTTGTTGGTTAGGATTGGGCTTTTCTAATTATTAATGCAATCGGGTAATTAAATCCTATGGTCGTACCTAGGGTTATTTCTTGGTTAGAGAAATAGTTAACGGTCGTACCTTAACTATCGAGAAATTAAGGAAAGGCTGGTTGTTCATTGCGTGTGTGACAACTATAACCAATCTAGTAATGAGTAATTGGATTATCTTTGCATCGATGATCAAGTAAATGGACCGTGTCTGAAAAGTTGTACCTTTGACTAGAGTCGTATTGGTTATTGATTAATTTCTATTTATTTCTATTCGTTGTTTTATTAGTTAGTTAATTAGTTATTTTATATTCTCCAAAAATCTCCCATGCACTGAACTCTAGAAGAAACAAATTATCCCCAGTCCCTGAGGAGACGACCCTGCTTACCACTGTCTACTATTTAGTAAATTTCGTCAATTAATTAATTCTGGTATATCGGATTAAGCAAACTCTTCGGGAACAGGGTGAATCAAGTAATCCATTGCACACCTAGAGTCCCTGCTCCAGTACCTAGGATTAATTATTGACTACTTTTAGTGGTAATTAGATTTTATTTTTATTATTGCACAGGCTGACGCCCTGTCAATTTTTGGCGCCGTTGCCGGGGACTGGCGTTATTAATTTGTTGCCTTTTGAGTTCATCTTGTTTTTATTTATTTTTCTCTCATTTTTTTTATATAGTTTATGGCTTCTAATACTCCGTATTTTGGTGATAGACTGGATTTTGTTTCCAGAGAAGGCAATAAGGCTTGTTTTTTTTTCTAAGTTTGCATATTTAGAGGCACTAAACTCTCTTAGAGAAAGAATGGCTGCTGCAACCTGTGAAATTTGTTATACCAGGGATCATTCAACCGGTATGTGCCCCGAATATCAAGACTACCTGAGTGACTATCTCAAAAAAAAATTTGGAGATTTTCCACCTCAATTTCAAACGTGGTATGACCCTTATTCAAACCGGTATGATCAAGGATGGTGGGATAACTCCAACGTTAATTATGAAAAGGGGCCAATGAGTTTTCAACAACAAGAGTCTCAACAATTGTCATTCATGTCAGAATTGCCCTCACAGACCATCAATGACTCTAAGGAAAGTAAGAGTACAATTATTCTGACAAGTGATATGGAACTGCAAGAGTCTCAAGAAGGAGGATCCAAAGATGCAGTTGAAAAGGAAGTTGAAGTGGAAGACATGAGACTCCAACATCAAATTACCCTGGTGAACGAATCCAGTGAGCAATTACTAAATGCGATGACACCCACTCCATCCCTTAATCTATATTCCCCTGACTCTTACTCTATAACTTCTGTTAATGAGATTGATTTTGTTATACCGGAAGTGTTTGAGTCTCATTGCAGAAATGAGTTAAGAGTAGCTATGGTCAAATATCTTGAATCGTTGAATGCTCTTGATGGAGGAGTGGATGAAGAATGGAGATCACTGTTTGATTATTTGGCGCCATCAACTGGTCCATGGAAGACCGTAGCTCGTGTGCTCAAGGATTACTCTATTTACGAGGGTTATCAGAACTATATAAAGGATGAAACATTGAAACGAGCCACAAGATTTTATCCTCCCTGAGCAAATATGACAATGTCTAGCCAAAGACATTACAAAAAAGGCGCTTTTTGGGAGACAACCCAAATATTAATTTTATTGTTTTTCGTTGTTAAATTCTTTAATTATGTCGTTTCTTATTTAGGTTGTGGTCGGCCTTAATGTTTTCCTCCACTGTGGTCAGGATAGCAATCTTGGCGTGCCCACGCGGTGTTTGTGACTCCTGAGGTCAGTGGACGTTTGCTAATTTTGGCGTGCCCACGCGGTGTTGGTCAAATCTCAACATCTCGTGACATTGGCAGGAAATGCAATCTTGGCATGCCTACGCCATGTTAGTGATTCCTGAGGTCAGTGGACGTTTTATAATTTTGGCCTGCCTATGCTGTGTTTGACGACCCAAAACCCAAAAAAAAAAATTTAAAATTTCACATTGAGAAAATTCAAAAATTTTTTAAAAAAACATTTTTTCTTCTTTTTCTTCAAAAATTCAAATTTTGAAAATTTAAATCCGAAAAAAATTGGGAAAAAACATTGAAAAAAGAACCCCCAAAACCATTTTATTTTCTTTTATTTTATTTTATTTTTCTCTTTTCTTTTTCTTTTTTCTTCTTTCTTTCTTTCTTTTCTTTCTCTTTTCTTCCTCTTCTTCCCCGCTGCCCCTATTTCTCCCTTTCTCCCGTCTCTTTCGCTCGTCCGCCGCCAGCTCCACCTCGCACCGCCACCGCCCACCCCAGATCTCCTCTCTCTCTCGAGCTCGTGCTCTACAGCGCGCCTCCATCAGCTCATCACCCACCACATCAGCTTGTCTCCTACCATGGACTTCCACTAGCCACCAGCTCCTCTCCGCCACTCGATCTCTCTACTTCGCGCGCCACCTATCACGAGCTACCCAGCGCCGCGAGCCACGGCCACAGCCGCACCTCCCTCCAGCTCATCTCCTTCTCTCCCGCTCTGCCGTGCGCAGCCCAGCGCCTAGCTCATCCTCCAGCTAGCTCTCCTGCTTCGGCTGCTCGCCTAGCCCCAGCTCACGTGCACCTCCACCTCGCGCAGCTCAAGCTCCACTCCAGCGCGCCTCGCCGTCCGTCGCTAGCCTCCTGAGCTCGCGCGCCCCTAGCAACCCATGGCCTGCCACCTGCTCGCTCTTACTCTCTCCCTGCCGCGAGCTCCGCTCCAAAGCAAGCCAGTCCCTGCACCAGCTCCTCGCAGCCCTCAACTTTTCCACGGTAGCGGCTACGTGCTCCACCAGCTAACAGATGCCACCACCACTCTTCCTCCATCTCCTCTCGCGCCCGCCACCACCAGTTCTCCCTTTCTCATCCATTGCCGCACGTCGCTGACCAGCTTCCATCGCCGCCACCTCTCGTCCAGCCCACTTCCTCGCGCACCACTCCACCTCCACTAGTCGCGACGCGCAGATCAACGCCGCCATCGGTAGCCCAACCTCCCTGGTGCCAGGTTTTCTTTATTAATTTTGTAGTCTCCGATTCCGATTTCTTGATGTTGAGGGGATTTTGATGATTGCAATTTCTTTGAGTGAATTTGATTGGGTTGCATCGCTGTTACGGGAGCCAATGGGTTGGGTTATGTCCTGCAACTGATTTGCCTAGTCTAATATAATTGTCATTTGTTTAGGCTCTTGGAGTACTGTCTAGTGTTGTTTGTATTTCTTAGTGGATTTGGTTGGCTCTTTGATTTAATTTTTCCCTGTGCATGCACCAGTGGTACTGGTTGTGGCAGTTGGCATAACACTTATTACTCCTGTGTTATTGGTTGCCTAGTTGACTACTGAGCATTTGGGTTGAGTTGTTCTTGTCCAACTTCTGAATTACTGCTACAGGAGTTGCCAATTTCTTGGATCATTTGCTAATTTTAGTAAGTGTAGTTGTGTAGTTGACTGTCCAATTGGAGACAGTTGTTGAGATTTTGGGTGGATTTGTGTCCAGTTGTTGAAATTTGTAGCTTTGTTTAGTCACTCGCACTGCTACTAGTTTGTTCGAGTGAAGTTGGTTGGACGTCCATGGCCGATGGAGTTTAACTGTTACATTGTTTGGGGCGATTTTCTGGTATTGATTGAATTGTTGGGCATAAATTGCTCAGGGCTTTACATTGCTAATTTGGTGGGCCATTTATTGTTCATTACCCTTTTGAATTGGGAGATACCTGTGCTTATTGGGTTGATTGTTGACTTCACTAGAGGATATTGATTTCTACTGATCTGTATTTACTTGTTCCTCTATTTGTTGGCAATTTTATTCCTGTTGATTGGGTTACCTGTTAGCGACAATGGTGAGATCAAAGTCCTCTTCTAGGTCCGGAACCTCTCGACCTTAGCCTACTCCAACCCAAATCAACCATTTCCGGCCTCACCCACTGCTGTGGCCCCGCCATGGTCCCCGTGATTTCAGGGAAGTACCGTTGCTCTTTTGCTTACTTTTGCTGTTAAGTTATAACATTGAGGGCAATGTGTGAATTAGGTGTGGGGGGGATTAGTTTGGATGCTAGTATTTCCAGTTTTCGATTTTTAGGTATTTTTCCTTTGTTTTTAGTTTGATATTTATCTCTTTTTCGTTTATTTTCTTTTCTTTTTTCTAGTGGTCAGTCTTCATATGAATACCAAGTTTTGATGTTGGATTTTTGTCTCTAATTATGATATTACCAAGTTTTAGTAATAAATGGGTATCAAGTTAATGGGGTTAAGTTCAGGAATATCTCTTTGGTGAATATCAGTAATTGCTGAACTTTTCCAATTTTTGGTTAACTTTTCGAAGCATAGGGAATGATTGTTGGCATTTTTCATGTGAATTGGTCCAGTTATTAATTTTAGTTCTCCATGTTTGGAAATTTGCGGCTGGCTGCTGTTATTTTTGTGTTATTTTTAGTTATTGTGCTATATGATTGTAAATAAGAGATGACTGTACTCCGCTAGTGGTGACTACTGAGTAACCGGGGATCTTCACCTAAAGTGTCGATTCTCGCGTCAAAAGGTAGTAGTTACTATGAGTGCGTGGTCCCATAGCGATTGGAGCTGAGTAACCGGACTCTTCCATCTGGCAAATGTTGGAGTTCGCGTCAAAAGGCTCTAAGGGCTATAGACTAAGTCTTTTGTTACTAAAAAAAAAAAAGAAGTAAAGTAAAGATTGTGTTAGTATGTGAATAATTCAGCTTGCCGGTTTGTGATCTTAATGTCGAGATTTTGGTTAATAGTTGGACCATTTGCTGATAGATATGAGCAACCATTCCTTTTTCTTAGATTAGTTTGCTTTAAATTGGAGGAGTTGGTGGTTGGGAAGCTAACCAGAGTGATTTTTCTTGGATCTTAACTTGTGATGCTTGATATATGTTTTTTCTGGGTATCTTGACAATATGGTAGTCGGAGCAATAGCCATTGTCAAATTTTGGTGTTCAATTGCTGTTCTCATGCTTAAGGGCAAACATAATTCAAGTGTGGGGGGAATTGATAGGGCATAATTTGTTGTTAATTTTATGGTTAATTTCCCTCTTTGTCCTTACCAAATATTGTTTTAATTGTTGAAATGTACTTATATTTGGTATTTGGCCCTAATTACAGGAAGTGGAGCAAACAAGTGCTAAAAAGGAGATTTTATTGAGAAAAACACTCCACACATGGGAAGTTCTAAAAGGAAATACAAGCCGGGCTCCACAGGATGCTACAAAAAGGGATTTCCTATCTTTATGCTGAAAAGGGTGGACTTGTACTAGGAGTCTTACGGGTAAGAGGAAACTAAAAACAAGAACTTTGGCAGAGTTACTTTCTTGCACTTTGACTCTTAATTCGGCGGGATCCACGCACTAGGAGAGGCATTAGTCCTCTTTGGCTTTAAAAAGAAGCAGACGTATAGAGATCTCTCAATCAATAGTTTTAGCTTAGCTTTTAGCATAGTTTAGTTTTTTTCTTTCTTAGTTCTTTTGATGGCCTGGACCTCAGTTAAATTACTTGGAGATTTATTTATACGGGGTGGCTAAACCTCTCATCTAGTCGAAGGCCAACTTGAAGGCGCGGTTCCAAATATCTGTGAGATCGAATTAATTTTATTTATTTCTTTTATTCATTGGTATTTGTACGTTTCCTGATGTAATTGCTTATGCCTGTTATGTTATTTGAATGTCAAGGGCCCGATATTCGAATTAATCTAATGATCTAATGCCAAATTAATTGATTGAATCCGTAATTGTTCAATTGATTAATACCAGTGGCGACTAGCATGATTGGTTTCATGTTAGGAAAACGTATGATCTAACTTAAACAAACCCTTGTAGCGTGTTTGTTGATTAGGGTTGGGCTTTTCTAATTATTAATGCAATCGGGTAATTAAATCCTATGGTCGTACCTAGGGTTATTTCTTGGTTAGGGAAATAGTTAACGGTCGTACCTTAACTATCGAGAAATTAAGGAAAGACTGGTTGTTCATCGCGTGTGTGACAACTATAACCAATCTAGTAATGAGTAATTGGATTATCTTTGCATCGATGATCAAGTGAATGGACTGTGTCTGAAAAGTTGTACTTTTGGCTAGAGTCGTATTGGTTATTGATTAATTTCTGTTTATTTCTATTCGTTGTTTTATTAGTTAGTTAATTAGTTATTTTATATTCTCCAAAAATCCCCCATGCACTGAACTCTAGAAGAAACAAATTATCCCCAGTCCCTGAGGAGACGACCCTGCTTACCACTGTCTACTATTTAGTAAATTTCGTCAATTAATTAATTCTGGTATATCGGATTAAGTAAACTCTTCGGGAACAGGGTGAATCAAATAACCCATTGCACACCTAGAGTCCCTGCTCCAGTACCTAGGATTAATTATTGACTGCTTTTAGTGGCAGTTAGGTTTTATTTTTATTATTGCACAGGCTGACGCTGTTGCGACCCCACCTCCCCCTAAGGCATACCAAAGGGTTCGGCGGACCGCCTGCCCAGCTCTCGCCAGGACTCACTCACTAACTCAATCGAGTCATGTACACACATCCATGAACCATAATTAACATTCACAATTCAAGCTTATAATTTACATTGATAGAAAACGGGGTACAAAGTCTTAATACACCAAACTAGCTCAAAACGTATACAATCCAAGTACATCATGTTCCATTCAAGGAATAGCGCGAGTACAAGACCAAAAAGTCAAAAGTCAAAACAAAAGGCTACGCTAGCTTTTACAAGTCTCGCGCGTCACTCGTATCCCTGTAAGGAAAACAAATAGCGTGGTATGAGCTAAAAACCCAGTGAGGTTCCAAATAGCAAATTGACCATTATTTTTTTTTTGTACAAGTTTCGATATAGCAAAGTAACGAGCATGAAGAGTTCATAAATGTGAACAATAACACGTCAAGTAGCAATCTCAAAATGAGCGAGTGTAGAAGTTTTTCACAAGCAACAATAATCCAATAAGCAATAATCACTCCAAAGTATAAGGATACGGATGACTCTCAGGAGCCAAATTCCCATTTCATTACCAGAAGCTTGATCACGTAGTAGTTGACACTCCGTCAACTTTCAAGTAAGTAACCAATCCAGTAGAACACCACTTACACGACTCTCCGTCCACCATTCACACCCCCTACTGGGCCCAAAATCCTCAATAAACATGGGTGGTAATACTCGAGTATACCGTTAGTCGAGGAGATAACACTCCACTCGACATTACAAGTGACCCAGGGTTTGTTATCTAATCGACCAGGCCCTTGCCGGCTCGACTCGAGTAACTCGCCACAGGGTTTCCGGAATTCCAGGAAGTGCGCACATCATGAACGAGTATATCAAGTCAATTGCAATCAATAAACAAGTATATCACGTAAGGGCAAGTGCGATAAAGTACACTCTTGCCCTATCAATTCACGTATATAACATGTACTCATATTGGTCATGTATCAAGTTCAAGTATCAAGTTCAATTCAGTATTTGAAAGCACTCACCAAAAGATATAGTGCCTTTATTGATCACTTTCAGGGTATACTCCGGGTTCGGAGTCCAAATCTGCGATAAAACTCAGTTTGAGAACTTTGAAATATGACTAAGATTCGAAACTTAGACGTTTTATTCAATCAAAATCAAGAAACTGGAATTCACTTGGAGAGTAGTCGTGAAATAGTTGCTCGCTCTTCAAACTGAAAAATTTGATAACATTTTTGCTTGAAGATGACTCTTGAGTCAAAAGTGCAAATAAAACGGTTTCGTAGTGATTCATATCGTTTTCCTAAGGGTACAAGTTCGGTCAAGTCCTAACATATAACCCTTGATAAACAAATGACAAAGGTCCTCGATAGTTCAAGGAATAATCACTTAACCTTCACTCAAGTCACAAAGAGAGTTTTCTAGACCTCGAGTAAACATTCGGGCAGCATGCCCTTTGTGTTTACCTAATTTCCAGCCATTTAGGCTTCATTATTTTTCTTCAACAACATCCCAACATCATACAAATAAGCAATTTATGTCAAGAGCCGTTCCATAGGCTCACAATATCATAACAACACGAATCGCATCAAGTACAAGTGCAGAAACGCAATGTAGTTCAAGACAGATTTGACGTACAAATGCGGTAATACCATACCTGAGGCTACGCTTATCGGATTAAAACGAAACCTATGCCGTTTCGAAGCTAAGACACAGAGCTACAACATTCATGAAGGTCACTTAGTCCATTTCCTAATGTAACTTAGTCAAAATCTCAGATTACTAAACCAGAAACCAAATCACCGGCAGTTTAAACGCATTATGCTGTAACGGACCTAACTCAGTGTACACAAGTCCGAATCAGGTTTTCTTTGAGGCATTTTAAAGCTACTTCAGAACAATACAACTTTTATGTTTTGGCCCAGAGCTAAATCAGAATGGATCCTGGCCAAAAATCGTGATAAACTGGACTGAACTGAAGAAACGGACTGTTGGGAAATTCTTAAAACAGTAGGGGTATTTTGGACTTTTCACATCCTACGTTGCTCCGATTGAGCTGAAATTTTACAGGCACTTATAAAACACCATTCTCTACAACTTTCCTTCTTTGACCAAAGGCCAATTCGGCCTCTAACATATAGGTACAATTTCGGACAGAATGCTTGGGAAATTTTCCAGAAATCTGGAATTTTTAGCTCTAAGTGTAATTTCCTCAAATTTCTGGTTCTAATCACCACTAAACAACCTTATATAACCTTAATTGCAACATTTACACATCATACATCACATTGAGCAGAAAATCAGAACCCCTAGTTCATCAAATAAATTGGGGAAAACCTCTAAATCATGCTAATCATCCATGATTCCACCACTATAATCAAACTACTAGCTTAATTTAACAAAATCAAAAGCAAAACTTAGAGAGATGAGTTCTCTTACCTTGGTTAGAAGTCTCTAAAAGCAGCCCCAAGCTTTCCTTTTCCAAACTTTCACCACCAAACACTAACTAACCACTCAAAGACAAGATTAATCGGTTTCTTTTGTTTGATTTCTCACTTTGTTGGTGGATTGAAGAAGAAATGGAGAAGAGTTTTGTTTTTCCTCTCTTGTTCTTACTCTCTCTCTCTCTCGGCTCTTAGCAGCAGAAAATGAAGAGAAATGAAGCTGATTTTTGTCTTATAAGGAGTAAGAAGGTTAGAGTTAATTAAGACCACAATTTGGCTAACACTTGGACAATTCTTAGCCACTAATTTTTCTCTTTCTTCCCCTTGCTTATAAGCCACAAATTTCGGTCCCCTTAGCTGTAATATAAGAAGATATTTTGGCTCAAATATCAATAAGCTTGTGGTGCAAGAAAGTGGTGGTCCAGTGGTGCGTTCAAACGGTAGTGCGCGGGACCCGCCGGTTCGCGCCGTTTTTCTTAAAAACTCACGTACTAGGGTTTTTACTTCCCATTCACTAACCTTATATTACTGCTACTACTCACATATTATTTTTCACTTAAAAGTCACTTTTAATCTCCAAATTTAATCCTTACTCTGTACCGAAAATTTATCCGGCGAAAAATCGCGAAAACCCTAATTTTGCTCCAAACTTGAAACCGAAGCGTAAAACCTTATTTTCTAGGTTTATTTACACTTAGAGTGAAATATTTGGGTAGTGGCCTTTGATAAATACTAATTTTCAAATAAAAGGGTATTTTTGAGGAAAAATACAAGGAATTTGCGAGTCCTCACAGACGCCCTGTCAATAAGATGGTTACATACCCAAGGAACTTAATTTAAAAGTAAATATATTAGTTATGATATGAATATGGGATCCATGATTCGTGTTCAACTCATAAATGAGGTTGATTCATAGAGACTCATTGAAGATTAGCAAAACCAACGGTTCCTTCCTTGAAGTTTAATGTGTTTAATTAAGTTGTTTGTTCTTTAATGACATTTGTTTAAGTGTGTCACTTGTTATTATTTTCCAGCAATTGTTAGTTGGTTAATTAGTATTCATTTGGAGTTAAATTGAGTCATTAGTTTGGTTAACTAAAAGGGTAGGTCATGTTGACTATAGTTGAGCCTTAAGTCAAGTAGTTTCCTAGTTCTAGCTGAGTTAGGTTTAATTAAGTGTTTTCTAGTTGAATTAGGCTTTTGAGTCTTTGTAAAGGATATAAATAAGCCTTAAGTTTGACCTTTTCAATAAGACATGGTGAATGAAAAAAATTGCAGCAAAATACACTGTGTTTAGTGAATCTCTCGTCTAAGAGATCCAAACTTGAATACTTGAGAGGATTCTTAAGTTTTCAATTAACTTATCAATTCAAAATCATGTTGAATTGTGGCATCATTCTACCTTTCTAATCAAACTCAAGTGGTCCTTGATTAGATTAGAATCCATCCAATTTTGTCCATAGCCTGATCAAGATAGATCATTTCATTGCCTAAGAGATCCAAACAAAAAGCTTTGTGTTTAGCGAGTCTCTTGTCTAAGAGGTCCAAACTTAAGTACTTGAGAGGATTTTTAAGTTTTCAATTGACTTATCAATTCAAGATCACGTTGAATTGTGACGTCATTCTATCCTTCTAATCAATTTCAAGTGGTCCTTGATTGGATTAGAATCCATCCAATTTTGTCCATAACCTGGTCAAGATAGATCCTTCTGCTACCTAAGAAATAATTAAAAAAAGACTTTGTGTTTACTGAGTCTCTTGTCTAAGAGATCCAAACTTAAGTACTTGAAAGGATTCTTAATTTTTCAACTGACTTATGAATTCAAGATCACGTTTAATTGTGGCATCATTCTACCCTTCTAGTCAATCTCAAACGGTCCTTGATTGGATTAGAATCCATCTAATTTTGTCCATAGCCTATCAAGATAGATCATTTTGCTGCCTAATCGACCCGTTTTTTTAAGAGCAGGAGTTTGGAGATTCGAGACTCGCATCAGTTGGTATAAGAGTTTCGACTCTTGATTCAAGTTAATATTCTTTTCTTTTTTTGTTTTTGTTTTTGTTCTTCTACCAAACTCTATCTTATTAAAAAAAATTATACTATTCATGTTACTGTTCACAGTAATGTTCATCATTACTATAGCAGTACTGTTCATCATACTGTAGCGATACTATTCATCCAAAAGAGGAAAAAAATTTTCCACCCTAGGGTTTGAATCTCTATAGTTTTATTTGTGTCATTCATTTCTAGTTGTTTCCTTGGTATCTTGTTGGAGTCGCTAGGGTTATTGATTGATCTTGTTGTCCGCGTTCGTTTCCTTTGCTGGTTGCATGTTTATCTTGCTATCCATGGTTGTTTCTATCCTTTGAGTAGGGTTTTGGTCTTGCTTTGTGTCTTGTGTCTTGGGGTCTTGTAACAAAACAAATTCGGTTCCTAGTTTAGGTTGGGAATTCGTGCGCTATTCTTGAGTTTTGAGAGCAATCTATGGCTGTTTTCATTTACTTAACCGGTAATTTCATTTGCATGAGTAGTAAGGAATTCCATAGCTCTAGGAGCTTTCTATTATTATTTTTATTACTTTTACTTCATGTTTGTAGTGCCTATTTAATTTCTTGCACTTGTGATAGTTTAAATAATAAAGGATTTTGAAAACGATTGGTAATTGACAATCTTCCTTGTGGGATTGACACCTAATATTCCCTATGCTCGATAAACGATTGTATACTTGTAGAAAACGGGGTATTAGGTTTAATTAAAATTTGGTGCATGGTAGAACCTCGTTAAGTCTTTGGCGCCGTTGCCGGGGAAGATATGGTTCAATATCGATGCGAAGAACAATTTTATTAATTTAGATACTTTTACTTGCTTTTCTTGAATTTATTATGTGAAGTTTCTTGTTTGTTATGTTTCGTGCCTTGTTGAGTCTTTAGTTTTGTGATTAATGTTTTGTTTTTGTTTGTGTCTTTTAAACCATTCTTCTTGACTAATTTTGCTTTTGAGAACATTTGAAAGTATTTTTAAGTTCTAAGGAATATAGTAAACAAAAAAGGATAAAAGCTTGAGAGGTGAGAGTTTGGCAATGGACCCCTACTATCAATGCTTCTACAATAGAGGTAACCAAGGAAGACCTACCAGTATGTATGAAAATGATGGTATTAGTGCATTAAATGCTCAATTGGACATGTTGACATATATACTTGAACAATAGAGGAATGTTAATGCTTTCAAATCTAATCATGTTGTTTGTGACTTGTGTGGAACTTATCATGCTACTTATGAATGTATGCAAGTACAAAAGATGGATTATTATGATGAATTTGGGCATTACAATTCTCATTTTGATCAATGCAACCCTAGTTGGGGTAATTCTTATGAATATGGTTGGAATAATCATTGTACATATAATGAATTTTCAAATTCTTATGATTATCAACCCGAATGTGTACATATAGTTAGCTAATGCACCTTTGTCTTGGGTGCAAGTTAGTGAAAGATTAGCTAATGAATTTAAACCTACTTGGAAGGTAGCTATAGAAAAGTTAGCTAATCAAATTGATTCAAATTTAGAAAAGCTAGCTAATACGACTTCCGATCGTTTTGATAGGGTTGAGGAAAGGTTAGTTGAACTAACTTCTCACTTTAGGATAATTCAAGATCAATTACATGTTTTGTATGAAGTTATTTATTCTAATGATATGCAAAATGACCCTAACATGAATGGTGGGAATGTTGTATATAAAAATGGATTACATTTTGATAAAAATGATGCATCTAACATGTGTGTCAATGAGAAAGTGTATCTATTTCACATGATTGTATCCTTGAAAGTAATGTTCAACCTCAAGAGATGAGCATGAATAATTTACATTTGACTCCTCTTGAGGAGTATTTTGAAGAAGTTTTAAGGATATCATCACCCAGGAAGGATATGCGGACGTTCCTTTGGACAATTTTCAAGTGGTGTTCCTAAAAAGTAATATCAATGAAACACTTGGAATAGGTAAGTCTCTTTCATCTTTCACATTATTTGAATATGTGGCTTTTTGCTCTCAAACCATCATTTGTTGATCCACCACATTCTAAAATGGTGGATTACTTATTAACAAAGTCTCCTTGAAAAATGAGGTGAAATAGTCAAGCTAATAACTATAAAGAAGCACTTGTTGGGAAGCAACCCAATATTTTACTGTTTTATTTTAATTTTGTATAATTTTAGGGTTTAGTTAGGTATTGATGTTATTTTGTTATGTTTGTTTTGTAGGAATGGGAAATAGAATCAAAGGTGACCAAATGAGGTGAAAAGGCAACATTTGATCAAGGATCTCAATCCCTCAAATTGAGTAATTGTTGTTTTTGATATGTTAAAGAGGGTTAAAATGTATGTTTTGATCATTTTACATATACGTGCATTGATTATTTTGACAAAAGAATGATCTAGAATGTATTTTGAGAAATTGGGGTGAAGTGTGTTGTGAGAGCTTGAAAATTTTATGTCTTATTTAAAATTTAATACATGTTCCATTTTCTTTTATTATTAATATACATATTTAATTACTTCTTTTCGGTAACAAATGAACCAGTATTAGCTTAAGAAATTGTATCACCTACACCATTAAATATTAGTATTTGTTAGAATTTGTTGTTGTAAAAAAATAAATAATAAAATAAACATGGAAAACATTTGCTCGAATGCATGTAAATGCCTAACATGTGCAAGAATCAAAATCTTGTATTTTCCATTCTAGTTAGAAACTAAAAGGAACTACTAGTACTTGTTAGAAATCAAAACTCCTTTTAACAAACAAATGAATCGATATAATTTAGGAGAAATCGTATCATTATATCATAAAATCCTAATAGCAGTCGAATTTTGTTGGGAAGTAAAAAAAAAAATAGCAACAACAAAACATGGAGAACATTTGTCCTCACCAGCTGTCCAAAAGGCATGCAAATGTATTACTCATCACCAAAGAATCAGAGCTAGTTCTCTATATTTTAGTCGGCCAAGAGATAGGGTAGAAACTATCCTTAGCTTTCTTCTTTCTTAGTCTCCTAAGTTACCCGAAAGACATTTAAAGGAAAAGGAGGGAAAGACATTGCTAAGTTGTAACCTTTTCCCTTTTTTTACTTTATGCAAGTCTTTCCTACCAAAAAAAAAAAAGGAGGGAAAGACCAAAAACAACTGGGAAACTATTTTTGGCATTCTTCAACCATGAGAACCAGCCACCGAACAGGAAGGAAGAAAGCACCATTCACAAGGCAAGAAGGAACGTAGTCCACTTAGCTAAGAATCGGAGAGAGAGATCAGAATCTTGTTTTCCTAACTTAGAGCCATAAGAACCAGAGGTAAACTATAGCCTTTCTTTCCATTTCTTTTGCGTTTAGCTAGTAGTCTCTTAGGCTGAGTTAGAACCAAGTAAAGAAGGAAACTTTCTAGAAAACAAAGATCAACAAAGCTGGAAATGTTCGTTTGAAGTTGTTATCCGATATTTGATGAGCTAAGCTGTAATTTTCTGGTTGTTTCTTATGTTGCATATCTTATATACACTCTCTAGCCATATATCTTGACATACATACAGATTATATCTTCAAATAAAACCTGTTAAGATGAAATTATGATGAACTGCTGGCTGGAATTCTTGATACAATGAAGGATGATTGCCGATGGGGTAAAGTTGGAAAGAATTCCAGTTTCTAGCCAAAAGTTTTGTTGAAACTGGTTAGGACTTGTTTGGTGCACCATCGGTGACCTTAATTTGGTCATGCATGTAATGTTTGAAGTGCTAAAAGCAAGAAAAAAATGAACTTTGAAAGCAACACGAAAGCTGGTGAAAGGAAAACTTGAGGAACCAAAGCAGAAATAGTTTAGGCTGCAACTATCGAATTCTAAGGAAAAGAGGTAAGATTTTGTAACAACCACTCACTTATTTTGTATAACTGAATGTATATACGAGCTGCATATGAATTTAGCAAAGAAAATGGGTCCTTAGCTAAGGTGAAACTCTGCTTTGAAGGAGATAAAATTGTTGGACAGATTTGGAGGGAATTAGGAGCTGATGTTTGGATTTCAGCCTATAAATGATGAAAAATTTGTGTAATAACCTCTTAATCATCTAGTATATTTGAATACGCATGTTGTGTACTGGATTCTAGCCAAGAAAACTAAGTTTTGTTGCAGAGATGAAGGGAATGGAGCAAGGAAACCTGATGCATGCTGCTATGCATCAGATTTGTAGTTAGGTGCAGATATGAGTCTTAATTCAGTTTTCCTCTTGAATTCTGGTCAGAAACTTCCACGTTTTGTTCAGGATAATCTGTGGTTGAATGAATATCCTTTGCATGATCAGTTTGAACACAAAACTGAAGAGGAACTTTATTGAAGATCATGGAGTAATGTTGCTGGAATTCTCAGCTTTGGTCGGGTGAGGGAAATGAAGAAGTTCCAGCTGTTCTTATGAATTTTGGTCTTGAAATTTTATATTAAGTTGTAATATATTGTATAATACATTGGTCTTAACATGCATGTAAGATTTAAGTCTAAAATGAGGAGTTTATTGGTGAATTTTCGTGTCTCAAAGGCTGATTGCTGCCAAAGCTTCTCCAATGGCCGAGAGAGGAAAAATAGAACTTTAACCAGCTTTTCCCTTCGAATCTTTGGCTGCAAATTTCATATTACTGCTTAAGATACCCTGTAGCATGATAACTACTCTCTGCATGTTAAGTTGGAGTGGAAAAAAAATGAAGAAATAGTGGAGAAAGTTTCACATTTAAAACTGCCAAATTGTTGGAAGATTATATCTTAGCTGATGACAGATTTATGGTGGCTTCTTGGTGGAATAACATGCCGGAATTACATGTTATTTGTTTCATTTCATGTTGGATAGAATGTATATTGTGCGATTGGTGATTTAAGCAAGTAAAAGATGGAAACCTTGTTGAAAATCTTGAAGTGACTTTGCTGGAAAATCTGTTTTGCTGGTCGAGAGAGTGAAGGCTGAAACTCTCATGTTAATTCCGAAAATTCCATGATAATTGGCTGTAATCTTAAGTGAAACATCGTATAACATCTTGTCCTAGTTTTCATGTGCATCTTATTGATTTTTAACACTTAAAAAGCTGGTGAATTGGAGCAAATTTAAACAAGCAAACTAGAATTTGGTTTAGCTTAAAAGGAAAGAAATGAAAAGTTCACCAGTCTTAATCTTTAAATTTGGATTGGAAATAGTTTAACCTTAGTTTAAACACCTCACAAGACCTTAAATTTGGAGTACGTGTATATTTCCCTTGTTTGAGTTGATAAATTTGATGAATTTTGAAGAGAAATATGAGATAGGTTGCTGGAATTTTTCATCTTGTTTGATAAGCTAAGGAACTTGGTTTCTAGTGATTTAAACCTTAAATTGGTGAGATTCTGACGCTTTAAACTTCTCTCCTTACACTTTAGAACTTGTGTTTGGGGCTGCACATAAAATTCCTAATCTTAAAAGTGTGAATCAAATGGAAGTTTTAAGAGTACTAGATTGCTTGGAAACTCTAAATAAACTTATTAGAATTCACATTAAGAATACTTGAATGATTGTAGTTGTAAGTTACCTCAGGAATTGAGAGTGATCAAGGGTTTAACCTAGAAAGCGAAGCTTAATTGACCTTTAACGGTGAGTGTTTCCATATTTGTGTATTTAAATTGCCTATGTGTTACTTAAATGATGTTTATATGATTATGCGAGTGCTTTATTATAAAGTGTTTTCAATTGTCCCTCGTCTTCTAAGTCGGGAGTGTACTTTATCGCACTCGACTTAGTTTAAGGTTGAAGGTTAATAATTAACCAAGTATTATTGTAAGTGTGCATGACTGTAAGCTGTGTACGTATCTTATCATACCGGCTGAACTGGGCCCCAAAACCCTTTGTTCAACGGACTATTCGAGCCAGCAAAAAGGGCTTGGTCAGATAGAACGGTAGCTTTGGATAAGTGCATTGGTATGCTCAAGTACTACCGCGGAGTAGCAGATTACTGATATGGCCATCTAAGTAAGGACCCCAAAAATACTACACATAAAGATTTTAAAAGAATATTCCACTATATGTCAACTTCGCCAAACACTCCATCTGCCACACTTAGGATGTTCTGACAATTAGCCGATAATTCGGCCAAAAGCAACAAGTGAATGCTCGATAGCCATTGGTGGTTTCCAAAGTCCAAGACAAATTTCGCATCTTTAATTGTTTTGACAATGTGTGCTGGTCAGGGTCTATATTGCTACTGAAAATCATTGGGGGCTCTATTTCCTGGGATAGTCAAGAGATTCTTCAAATAAATTTGTTTAATGAAGGTTTATTTCATGCCTGCCATACGCTTGACAAAATGCCTGAATAACAAACCGAACTAAAGAAGCAGTTCAGCTAACAACTTAAGCTTTCCCTCGGTCTCTGCGAGCCATGGTTGCTCTTCAACCCTCGGCTGAGGGGCAAGGGATGTCACCGTCAGCACGAAAACCCATCCATGTGAGGCCGGTGACAACTTACAAAGGAGAAGCTGCGGTAATATTCTCCAAACAAGATGCAGAAAAATTGGCAGCACCATATCGATGGGCACTAGTAGGAAAATTCTCGCATGGAAGGCCTTCATTGGAGGCGAATATAGCACGAGTTTGTGTAGAAGTAGACCTGCTTAAACCTATCTGCACCAGGGTGTGGATAGCAGTAGAGGGAGCGATGGGATTTTGGCAGAAAATTGTACCTGAAGAAATGCCATCTTATTGCTCTGCTTGTTGGAAATTGGGACATTCTGTGGACGAGTGCAGGAAGAACTCTTCAGAGCAACATGTGACTCATGGTATGAGACAAGATTGGAGGGCGCGAGAGACACCGAAAGTTCCTGCAGAGACTGCTGATACCGCGGTACTTACTGTTGCGGGGGAAGCAAGTCGGGGCGACAAAATAAGCATGGAGGAGGGGAAACTAGCAACTGTGGCTGAGCATGGATATGAAGGTGAACCTGAATTTGCAGACCACGAAAAGAAAAAGGAGGCTGCTGTTTCAGCTTCACAGGAACAACACTATTCACTTCAGCAGCCAGCAGAGGGACAAAACGAAACCTTGACTAGGAAAATTCTTTCAGTACATGAGGAATCAAGCCAACCAGCCAGCATTAACTTGCATGTGGAGCTGGTTGGGGAAGACATGAACAAAGGTTTGCACAGTGAAATGGCAGAGGAATTGAACAAGGAGGATAGTGATGCCAGTGACAATGACAGAGAGTTTGAATTGCCCTAGGTGGCAGGTAATTTGTCGCCAAGACTGGTGATCACGCGGAAGCCGACTCTAAATAATACACTTATGCAGTTAAACATCGATTCCTTCGAGGAAAATGAAAGGAGTGCTAAGAAGGCAAGAGGAAAGGGACTACGGGCTCGATTTCAATTTGACAGGCAGCTTCGATCCACAACTTCTATCAACAAATCATTCCAGGTATTGCGTTATGATTAATACACTGATATGGAATATTAGAGAGGTGTCTAAAGCGGCCAATTTAAGAAGATTGATAAAAATTATGCGATTGCATGGTGTTCAGTTTTTAGCAATTTCTGAACCAAAAATAGATGTGTCTCGACTTGAGTATATTCATATCAGATTATCATTTGATTATGCAATTGTTAACATATCGGAGGATCTTTGGATATTCTATAGTGCTCCATTTCATTGTTCGGTAGTTGGTAACTCTACTCAGCATATTTCACTGTCTATCCAACACCCGTGGTTACCGGGACCCATGATTTTCTCATTTGTTCATGCTATGTGTTCGGTGGAGGGACGTCGCGATTTATGGTAGAATTTATTATCTGATAAACCTCGTTCCTTGCCTTGGTGTATTGGGGGAGATTTTAACGTCATTGTAGATGCCCACGAAAAACGAGGTGGGAGACCATTTTCTGTGTCAGAAGGGTTTGAGTTTTTGACATTCATGAAAAAGGCCGAGGTATTTGATGCTGGTTTTTCAGGATCGAGTTTTATATGGTGCAATAATAGGAGGGGAAGGGCTAGAATTTGGAAGAGGCTGGATAGAATCTTAATTAATGGAGAATGTTCAGATTTGGCTTCGGTTATTTCAATAGTTCATTTAGCAAGACACCCGTCTGATCATGCCCCGATGAAAATTTCTTTTAATTCAAGGCTGAACAATGGGCCATGACCATTCAGGTTCTTGAATGTCTGGACGTCCAAACCATGTCTATTAGATGTCATTAGGGATTCTTGGACCACAGAGATACAAGGATCACCCTTACGAGTTTTGTGCTCTAAGTTGTTGGCAACCCGGAGAGCGATTCAACAATGGAATAAGCAGTATTTTGGAAATGTTTTTAATGCTATTAGGGAGGCTGAAGCTACTCTTTTGAGGGCAGAGGAAGATGTGGAACATTACGAATCCGAGGATGATCATGAAGAGCTTTACAAGGCACAAGCAGAGTTTAATAGAGCATTGGCAATAGAAGAACAATTTTGGAGGCAGAAAGCTAGAGTAAAATGGCTTAATAGCGGGGATCGGAATACAAAGTATTTTCATGCAGTAGTCAAGCAAAGGAGAGTACAAGGGCAATACATAGGGTGAAAAATTGAAATGGGACGCGGGTGGAGAAGGATGATGACATAGCAAACGAGGCAATTGAGTATTTTTCTGGTCTTTTTTCGGGATCTATGGATTCCAATCCAAGGGAGCTGGTGCACTTAATACCGACAATGGTCACAGGAGAGGAAAATACACGGTTGGAAGAAGTTCCAGATATGGAGGATGTTAGGCGTATGGTGTTCACCATGGATAGGGAGAGTGCTGCTGGTCCGGACGGTTTTACGGGTAAATTCTTTACCTTTGCTTGGGATATCATTGCTCAAGACATGCATAGAGCAGTTATGAGTTTTTTATGTAGAAGTGATCTGCCTAGATTCATTACTTCCACTTTAATTGTTTTGATACCTAAAACTCCCAATCCCCAGGATTTCTCTAAATTCAGACCAATTAGTCTTTGTAATTTTTTTAACAAATTATTATCCAGAATTTTGGTGGAACATATGGCCTCGATTTTGCCGAGAATTATTTCTCCCCAACAGACGGGATTTGTCAAAGGCCGAAATATTACGGATAATTATTTGTTAGCTCAGGAGTTGATTTCAGATATAGGCAAGAAGGCAAGAGGAGGGAATGTAGCTTTAAAACTAGATATGACTAAGGCATATGATCGGATGTCATGGAGGCATATTATTACCATGTTGCGCAAATTTGGGTTTGGAGAGCAATTTATAGACATGGTCTGAAGGCTTATCTCTAACATTTGGTTTTAAATTATCATTAATGGAACATCACACGGCTACTTCAAATCTTACAGGGGGCTACGTCAAGGAGATCTATTATCCCCAGTGCTATTTATTATTGGATCAGAACTACTCTCGCGAGGACTAAATAATCTACCAATGCAGCACAATTTTGTAGGGTTTAGAGCCCCAACGAGCTATCCTATCGTCACGCATCTAGCATTTGCTGATGACGTGCTGATTTTTACTAATGGATCTACTGCTGCTTTAAAGAGAATTGTGCAGGTGCTCGATGTTTACCAACAATCCTCAGGACAACTAGTAAATACACGAAAGAGTGGCTACTTGGTCCATAAGACCCTACCAACAGCTCGGAGAAGGGTGGTTAAGCGAATTACGCACTTTACTAGACAGGAGTTTCCAATTCGCTATCTTGGTTTTCCTATGTACACAGGCAGAAGTAAATCAGTGTACTTTGGAGAGGTGTGTCAGACTGTGCTGGCTAGAATTATGTCTTGGAAGTCAAGATTGATTTCCTCAGGGGGAGGGGAATAATTTTAATAAAGCATGTATTATCATCCATTCCAGTCCATTTACTATCAGCTGCAGTGTGCCCTGACTCGATGTTTAAAAGAATAGGCAGGTTTGTGTGAATTTTTTATGGGGGTTCATCAGGCTAAGGGACGAAATTTCACTGGATCAGATGGTCTCAGTTATGTTTTCCGGTGGCGGAGGGGGGAGTCGGTTTCAGGAAGCTCAATGATATGTATTCGGCTTTCTCCTGCAAATTGTGGTGGAATTTTTGGAAAGGAACTTCACTTTGGGCAGAATTTATGTGAGCAAAATACTGCAGGGGACTTCATCCTTGTCAGGTGGAATTGAGGCGGTATGACTCGGTGACGTGGAAAAGAATGTTAAACATAAGTCGACAAGTGGAACTATCTATGGTATGGTTGGTTAACGCGGGTTCCTGCAACTTTTGGTATGACAATTGGTTGGGCAGTGGTGCTCTATATCTTAAAAGTAGGGTGTATCCGGCCCTAACTTTCAAGGAATTCATATCAAATGGGGACTGGAACATTAACTTGCTCGGCCAATATATATCGCAAGAGTTTATCCATCCAATATTACAACATCCGGCTCCGGAGGGAGATTGCCGCGATGAACTTATATGGAGGCAAACAGCATCGGGAAGGTTCACATTATCATCGGCTTTTCAGGAGGTTCGTCAAGCTCGTAATTATTCTGTGATTCATTCTCAGGTATGGCATCCTCGGATTCCATTGAAAATATCTTTCTTTATGCTGAAATTGTGATTGAATAAATTGCCGTTAGCAAATGTTTTGTGGAGGGTGGGAGTCCAATTGGCATCAAAATGTTTGTTCTGCCAAGAGGGATCAAATGAGACATTGGAGCATGTTTTCTCGGATGGTCAGGTTGCGAAGGGAGTCTGGAATTATTTTGGTAGGATGTGTGGGGTAACAGGCTCATCACTACGGACATGGATAATGGTTTGGTGGATGTCTTCACCTAGGTCTGAGAAAAGACGTTTCCTTTACTCAGTTCTCCCAAGTTTTATATGCTGACATATCTGGAAGGCTCGGAATAAAGCATATTATGAAGGGACTCAGATGCGAGTTGTGAGAATTTGTCATGACATTTTGCTAGATGTGAAAGCGGTAGCAGAATTTCAGTTTAACCAGAGGCTTGCGGTGCAAACATTTCGTCAATTAAACGAGTGCACAGCTCAACCGCCAACTCGTTATACTTTTCAACTGGTGGGGTGGAGGGCGAAGGAGGCTGGAATGTTAACATTGAATACGGATGGATACTCCAAGGGCAATCCAGGATTGAGTGGTGGTGGAGGAATACTACGTGATTCATCGGGAACTCCATTATTGGCTTTCTCGGCTTACTTTGGAGAAACTTCTAGTTTGCGGGCAGAAACGTTGGCCCTGTTAACGGTCTCCGATTGTGCAATCAAAAGGGATTTACCAATGTAAGTATACAAGTTGATTCAATAGTTTTGGTTGGAATTCTTTAAAGACGGCTCCAATGCCTGTGGATGATACGAAGAGAGGTCAAACAGATTTGGGACATGGTTGAGGATGCGATGCATTTTGCTCATTGCTACAGAGAAGCTAACAAGGTGACGGACAAACTGGCAAATGTGGGCGCTTCTACCAGTAACCATGACATCAGCATTTACGATCATTCCAGTGCAATTCCAAGATCGGCGCGCGGGGAAATTCGAATAGATAGGTTAGGCATTCCGTCTATCAGGAGGAGAAAAGTAGACTAACCTATAGGAGGGTTTAGTCGAGAGTTTTAAATTTAATTTTTCTTGCATTTGGGTTTGTTGGTAGGGAGTTTTCGTCCATTTGTAAGGGAAAACTCTGTCAAAACTTTCTAAAAATAAAATAAAACAAGAAACTCTCGTAAAAAAAAAAAGATATGGTCATCTAAGTGGGGGAAGTGTTTACTGTTTTTGAGGTTATAAGGAAGAGTTCGGCGGAGTGTGTAGTGCATTGAAGTGGCTATAATACGAGCATTGTATCCTTTTAACAGTGATTACTCAGTGAAGTGTTTCCTTATTTGTTTAATTTTGCTACTTGTTTAAGTGTTTAATTGATTGTTACTTGTGTGGAACCTCACTAGACTTTGCTCAACCTTTTAGTTTGTTTTTCTTACATAAATTGAAGTTTGAAGAATGATCGAGTTGAATTAGGATGTTGTTTTGGAAGATCCAATAGTGTGTATATATTGTAGTCATGGTTTCCTTTGTACCTTGAAATGGTCAAACCTTTTATCATGAGTTTGGTGTGGTATTAAGAATGGATGTTTAGAACATGTATTTTGTTTCTTTTATTGGACAAAGTTTATGTTTCAAACTGATTGGAGTTGCACTTAGGAGTGAATGTTTAGTTGTTTAATGGAAATGTTATTTCTGAAGTTAATGTGAGTGAGTGAGTCTTGGTGAGAGTTAGGCAGGCAGTCCGCTAACTTCTAGGGTATGCCCTAAAAGAAGGTGGGGTTGTCACATGTGTAATTTTTAAAAAGATAAAAATTTTCTGCAGAAAATTGCAGCTCAGAAAACATGACATCTGAAAACATGGCATGAGCTCAAGTTTTCAGCAACTCACGTTTTGTCTTCTATAATTTTTAAACAGAAAACGTAACCTCACGAATACGTGAGCTTGAGCTCACGTTTTCATCAGCCCACATTTTGTGTTATGAAATTTTAAAATAGAAAACGCAATCTCAAAAACGTGAGTTTAAGCTCACGGTTTTAGCTCATGTTTCGGCTCCTTGTTTAAAGACACAAAACGTATGCTGCATTTCATTTCCTTCATCCTTCTCAATCCTACGTTTTTCACACACACACATACACATACTTCACAAATCTTCTCTTACATAACACATCTTTTGACCTTCCTAGAGCCTTTTTGACCTATTGAAATTCACATAAAACATCTCAAAAATCGGTTTTCAAGAGATTGAAGGCTAGAATTCATAGTTTCTCAGTCTGTCAATTGGAGGTCAATTGGGGTGATTTTCATAGGGGTGTTTGCATCATTTGCATCACCAAAGATCACTCTACCAAGTTGAGATAAGCTTCTTAAACTTAACTTGGTATTTTAAAATTCATCATTTGCATATTTTTTTTTGATTTTATTGACACACTTTGAGTAATGAATTTGTAATATTATTTGTTGATATATAAATTCTATTATGTTTATTTAACATTTTTAAACATGTTTAGATGATCAAATGTAGGAATATGATAATTTATGCAATGTTTCAATTTATGCATATTCCTATTTTATGATCAATGTGGTAATTGATCTTGGAGTGCTGTTAAGCAAAATTATATGGTTCAAATTATAAAAATGTGACTTGTTTATGATGCTTACATATATAGATTCATTATACGGCGACATTTTAGAAAATTTGAATTTGTAAACTTTAGAGAATGGCTAATTTATCTAGTTTTAAAAAATGATGTGTTTAAATGGAAGTTTATTGCTTAATCTTCATATAGAGCATGATTGGATGATGAATTTTGAATATATGAAGAATTTAGCAATTTGTGTGGAATTTTAGGAGTGAAAATTGCATATGTGCATTGTATATTAACCATGTTTTGATTTTGTTCCTAATGGTTATGATATGGTGATCCTATAAATACCTAAAGGAGGATGTATGCATTATAATTTAAAAGCAAGGTATTTAGGGTGAAAGGACAAAATGTGTGAAGTGAAGTGTTTCATTGTATCTTGAGAAGTTTCTTGTTAATTTTACATTGGTACATCACCTAGACAAAGGTATAGAGTTACGGATCGTCATTTTTTGTTTATTAATACTTTTGTTATTACCTTTGCATTCCTTGAACCATAGTAGTTTGTTTCTCATTTTTACTTCTTATGTTTCTATTAGTAATGGTTACAAATGGAACTCATGAAGTTTCCTTTTGTAGAATTGCGGCAAATGAATCATAAACTTCATGATGAATTGTGGAACTTCATATTTGTGCACTTCAATCACATTAATAGGGGAGTATTCCTTTCTTTATTTTGATTTTCCTTTTTACGCATTAAGGACAATGTGTATTTTAAATGTTCCGGGGGGAGGGGGAGAGGGAGAAGGGAGAAGGGAGATTATATACATTATATGTGATTGAATTGTTGGTTAAAAATATAGAACTTGTGCTACAAAATGTTATTGTGTTTAGAAAATTTTCAAACTTAGGTTTGTTAGCAGGGAATTTCATTCATTTATAAGGGAAAACTCTGTCAAAATTTTTTCAAAATCCTAAAATCGCCCTAAAATGTTTCAAATTTTTTCAATTTTGTCCAAGAACAACAAGTTTCATAGCATTTGTAACTGAAATTCCTTCTACTTTTGAGATAAATATATATGACTTAAAACTTTCATTTCTCATTTGACTTGAAAATAGTTATTATGCGATTAGGATATTTATATTTGTAGGATAATATGTCTTGAAAAGTAGAGAAAATTGTGCCTAAATTTTACATGTTTGATGAAATTTCTTTTCTTTACTTGATTTAACTAGTTGAGTGATAAATATGATCAATAATTACAATACTCTTTTCATGATTATTCTTTTAAGGGAATGATTATTATCTTTACTTTGAAAAAAAAGGAAAGAAAAGAGAAAGAGAAAAAAGAGAAAAAAAGAAGAGAGAATAAGAGTTGTTCTACTCCAAGGATTCTTGTACTTAGCAACCGAGAGTGTTCATCTACAAATATTGACTTTTGCATAAAACGGTACTAGAATTAAGAGTATGCAAAACAACTTAAGAAAGTAAAGTGTTGAATAACTGGCAATCTTCATCTAAAATATCGATTTTCGCGTCAAAAGACACTTTCACAACTTGAATAAACATTTAGATATGTTGTATGAATAAATCCCTTTTTAAAATTGAAAAAGAAGATGATATGGGTTTAGGAAGCATTTTTATTGACCATAGGAATTACTTGCTTGCGAAATTGGGAAAGAATGAGGAATTGAATTGAACTAGTTAAAATTATGGCATAATTGGTTCTTCTTTACTTGATATTATGAGTATTTGAATTTAATTGAATGATCGTATAATGATTATTTTTCTTGTTTTGAGAAAAAGAATTTGAATTGTGCACATATGTTTAATTTCAAAATTTTGGACCATTGTTGATTTGTATTTCTTAAATTGCTTGAGGACAAGCAATAGTTCAAGACTTCAAGTGTGGAGGAAATATGTATATGTATATATATATATATATATTTTTGTGTGTGTGTATATATATATGTATGTATGTATGTATGTATGTGTATGCATATATGGTGAGATTTAAAAAGCGAGGAGGGATAGGCAAATTAGAATTCAGGACTTCTAATTCCTGGAGTTTCAATTTTAATAACTAGATTAAGGTCTTCAAGGCTTATTACACTAGATAGTTTTTGGTGAGAATTTCTCCCAAGAAATTGCAACAAATTGATCCGTAAACACTTTTCAATTAGCCATGTTAAGTAGGAGTGAAAAATAACTCTAATTAAAATAAAAACATATAAGAAGTGGGGAGGGATAGGAAAATTAGAACCCAGAACCTGTAATTCTTAGGGGTCCCAATTTTAACAATTAGACTAAGGCTTCCACGGCTAATTACACCAGATAGTTCTTGGTGAGAATTTCTCCCAAGAAATTGTAACAAATTGATCTATAAATACTTTTCAATTAGCCATGTTATGCAGGAGTGAGAAATAACTCTAATTAAAATAAGAACTATATATATATATAGACACACATTTCCTTTTATTTAGAAAAATTGACACTTGGTGCACCAAACAAACTTTTCATTCCACAAATCTGCCAGTGCTTCTTGTAAGGATAAGAATCCTGATTTGAAATGTAATAAGATCCTTCTAGCAAGTCCCAAAGTGGTCATTGGCAGCACTTCCATCAGATTTTTACACTTTTCAATTAATTAACTGAAATACAAAAAAATGGAATAGATTAAGAAGAATCATGGATACAGTTTACAAAAAATACGCGACCTTACTTTTGCCTTTATTTTTGTGTGCAAGGTTTACGCCAATTTTGCTTGATTCCCAACAACTGGAATATGAATATCAGTTGTTTTATTAAAATAGATCAAGACGAATGCTGTATTGGTTAATTGAGTGTGCATCAAAGTAAGAAATTTTTTGTGCCGTTTAATATATAAATACCTGAACTTATTCTACTTCATCCAATGTCTCACAAATTAGACTGTGAGTAAGGCTTCTTTTTTAAATGATCATTAAAATTAGAAATATATAGTCTAAATTAACCTAAATAAATATTAATCATGACATGATATTGATCATTAAACTTATATGAAGAATTTAATACATGATAAAACGTCCTGATGAGCATATATTTAGGTGAAAGGTGGTTATTAGCCTTGCACGCAACAATGAAATTAACGTGGTTATGGTAAAGGAGAAAAGAATAGTAAAAAGAAAGCTAGAAGAAGATCCCTTCATTGTTCAAAAGGAAATGAATACTTTAATGGTGGATGGTTTCCATCTCATTTCTATGGCTCAGAATTTTGTTTGAAAATCATGCAAGTGATTTTGAAATTATGGTTCAAGCAAATTCATATAAGAGGGAAACCTTGAATGCACGGTTGAAATATTCATCTCAGTCAGTTGTGCATTACATTCACAGTATCAAAGTCGACAATGAATTGCTTTGTTGCAAAGCATAGTAAGTAATCCAAAGTTAGCTTCTAAATTTTTTTTTTCTTCAAATTGAAAAAAAAAAAAAGAAAAAGGAAAAAGTTTAGCAGTGATATGGAATCGTTAAGAAAGAATATATATATATATATATATATAACCCTCAAGCTGCTTTTGTTACATGGAAATCCTAAGCAATTGTTAGTTTTAGCATAAAAATTTATATGGTAGAATGAATCAAGAATTACAATTGAAAAATTGTAATATCAATTGTCTATTATTCTAAAAATGTTAAAATTCCATGTAAATCAACATATAATATAGTAGAACAAATAAAACAAAAGTAATAAAACATATCATGCCCTATAAATTAATCATGGGTAACTAAGTCAAATTTCTATTAATTATATTCTAATTTGACATTTAAATAATGATTATAATAAATACTAGAAAATGAATGAATATTCCACTCTAACCTGTGTACTAGACACTCTAGAATGATAATTTTTTTCCCTACCATTTCAGATGCAAAGATTTTTCCATTATGAGCATTCTCGCACATGAAATTAGAGGTTAGAGTATCCAATGGGCACCTGTTAAAATGTTTAAAAAGAAATCCTTAACAAATAAAAACAAAAACAACCTTTTAACAGATATCATACTATTGTTATATGACCTTTTTATATAGATCACCTATAAAGTATAGAGTAGATACTTTATGACAAATAACATTATCCAAAAGAAAAAAAAGAAAAAGATACGATAAGAAATCATGGTCGCACGATGCATTTTAGTCACTTTTCATGTTTAATTTCATTTCATTTGGGAAAATTGATACTTGTTGCCTTAAATAATCTTTGTATTCAAAAAAACTAGCAATTCGTTTTGTTAATATAAGAATCGCGACAATTTGTTTTACACTTTTTCACATGTTTTACGCTTTTCAATTAATTCAACAACAAAAAAGAGGGATACACAACTTTGCTTTTCTTTTTATTCTTGTGTGCAAAGTTAACGTCAATGTTTTCTGATTCCAAACACTAGAATAAGGAATGCTTTATTCTTTAATTGAGTGTGCATCAAAGTAAGGAATTTTTTATGCCATCCAATCTATGAATGCCTGAACATATTTGCTGTTTCTAATTCTAAACAAACAAACAATTTTTCACTTCGAAATACACAAATTCTCAGCTAAAAACCATAAGCAATGGCTGAATTGTTTGTTCCAAAGATAATTGATCAACTGAGTAATGTTCTCGTGAAGCAGTTTGGGGAGAAGGTCAACCTGGTGATGGGGGTTGAAGAGGAGGTGGCAAATATCTCCTCTAAGTTGGCAACCATTGAAAAAGTGCTGCATGATGCAGAGACACGAAGGCTGAAGGACAAAAGTGTTGGAATTTGGCTAGAAAAGCTTGAGGACATAACATATGAGATGGACGACGTGCTGGACGAATGGAACTTCAAGATTCACAGAGCAAAGAATGAGGGAACTCAACAGAATGCCAGATTGCAGGCAACATTGTGGAGCAAGGTTCATTCCTTCATCCCATCCCTTTGTTCTTGTCTTAAACAAGTTCCTGTTCGTAGTGATATTGCTTTGAAAATAAAAAGCATACATGAAAAGCTAGAATTGACTTTGAAAGAGGCAGATCAATTCAAATTTATTTCAACTGGGGGGATTCCTGATTCTCAAGATTTTCAGCGAATTATGACTACCTCAATCATAGACGAATCAGAGATCTATGGTCGAGAATCTGATAAGGATGCTTTACTTGACCAAGTTTTGTCTAAGAGTAGTAGTCAAGGAAGAAAGGGGGTTCAAGTTATCTCTGTGGTAGGGGCCGGGGGTAGTGGAAAGACCACACTTGCCCAGCTGCTCTTCAATAATGATGAAGTGAAGAATCACTTTGATCTTAGAAATTGGATCTGTGTATCGGATCCTTTTGACCAGAAAAGGATTGCGAAAGCTATCCTTGAGAATGCTGGAAAAAGTTCTCAAGAATCAGAGTTGGATCCATTGATCCAACGTATAAAAGAAACTTTTTCTGGTAAGAGATTCCTGCTTGTCCTAGATGATGTCTGGACAGAGGATGACACAAAGTGGAAACCTTTTCAAGACTCTCTCAAGGATGGGGCTCTCGGAAGTGTACTCTTGGTGACAACAAGGAGTCATAGAGTGGCCACAGTGGTGGGAACGACTCATACTCACCAGATGGCCCTAATTTCTGACTCTGATTGTTGGCTAATAATGCAAAGGATAGCATTTGCTAGAAAATCAGGGGACTTATGCAAGAAAGTGGAAAGAATTGGGCAGAAAATTGCAGAAAAGTGCAAGGGGTTGCCACTTGCTGCAAAGACTATGGGAAGCTTGTTACGGTTCAAAGATACTGTACAACAGTGGCAGAATGTTTTGGACAGTGAGATATGGCAATTGGAGGAAGCAGCTGTGGACCTTTTCCCTCATTTGTATTTAAGCTATAACGGGTTGTCCCCCGAGCTGAAACGTTGCTTCTCATATTGTGCTGTCTTTCCCGAAGATTATCTGATAGGTGTAGAAATGCTTATTAGGCTGTGGATAGCACAAGGTTATGTTTGCCCAAGACGAAGAGGTGAGCGCTTGGAGCTGGTGGGCCGTGAATACTTCAACAATTTGGCAATGCGTTCCTTTTTTCAAGTTGATCATGAATATATGGTGTGCAAGATGCATGACATAGTGCATGATTTTGCACAATTTCTCACAAAAAATGAATGTCATGCACTTGGAAGAAACCCATCTAGTGAAAGAGCACGTCATCTAACAATTTTGGGAGGCACTGAGGAGGAAATGTTTAGTTCTCGAGTCGTTGATTTTGGACGGCTCAGGAGCTTTTTAACTTTTCTGAGTGGAAAAGTAGTTCCCCAAAATCTGTTCTGCAGTTTGAAGCGCGTGAGGACTCTGAATTTAAGTGATTGTGAGATAACTGAAATCCCAGCCGAGATCGGAAGATTGATTCATCTTCGGTACTTGGACTTAAGCCTGAATCCTTTCGTGACACTGCCAGAAGCTATATGTGATCTATATTATCTGGAAACTTTTGATATCAATTTTTGTGATGAGCTTTCGTACCTTCCCGAAAGGATTGAAGGCCTTGTACACTTGAGGCACCTTTTCAATGTTGGGACCCATGAATTACGTCAAATTCCACAAGGACTCGGGAAGCTGACGTCACTCTATAGTTTGACTCGGTTCATCGCCAGGTGCAACTCTGATGATTTGGCAATTCTGAAGGACCTGAACCAACTTGAAATATTGTACATTAGTATTCAGGGAGAAGTAGATTTTGGGAGTGCAGAACTTGGCAAGAAAATCAGCGTGCGGGAAATGTATTTGTGGTTTAGCGATGGGGCCCATTTTATAGAAACTCCAAGTTGCATTGAAAGCATGGAACCACCTCCAAACTTGGAACAACTTGCGCTAATTGGCTATCCAGGAACCCAGTTACCAAGTTGGCTTGTGACCAATCACTTGACGAAGCTAATGATCTCTGGCCCCCGCAATATCTCATCCTTGCTTGCCTTGTGGAAGCTATCATCCCTAGAAGAGCTTGTGCTCCAGGAAGTGGAAAAGCTGGAATGTTTGGGTAAGGAATTCTTCGGAGTTACAAAAGCACTACATGAGAGTAGCCGTGATGCTCTTGATACATTGTCAGACTCCGAGTCATCATTCTCAGCTGAAGCAGTGGCATTTCCAAATTTGAGAAAATTATGTTTTGAGTACTTTCACAATTGGACAAATTGGGAAGACTTAAGTGAAGATGATGAAAAAGTTGCGGTCTCTATCATGCCACGCCTGGAGGAGCTAAAAATTTGTGACTGTGAAAAGCTTGAAGTTCTGCCACATTTCATCCTTAGAAAGATATCATCTTTCAAAAATTTGAATATCAGACGTTGCGACAAGTTGATGGATCGTTACTCTGACAAAACAGGAGATGACTGGATAAAGATATCACACATTCCTCGAGTTGATATATCTGACAAATATTATTAATCTGCTCAGGTATTGTTATTCACACATTTTTTTTATGTATCTATCATCTTTGAAGTCAAATAATTACTATGTATAGAATTACAACAAACAAAGGCCTGCTTTGTAGAATATGACGTGCTTAATAATGAATCAAGGGTTAACAGAGCCATATGTATAATGAAAATATGAAATATTCATTAATAATTTAGAGTGGTTTTTTTTATTGTGAAGATACAAGTCATTAACTAGTAAATACAACACTAAATTTCTAACAATATCTAATTGTAAACTCTTGAGTTTGGAATTCCATTTACGTCTTGTCTTTTTATCTGTTTTTTTTTTTTTGTTTGCTTTTGTCCTCTGTTTTGCAGATAATACTCATTGATGGCTCAAAATGAAGCTACAACAGAAGGCATTGAGGGATCAACCTCTACGTCAATTTGTTCAAAATCATTTGTTGAAAGCATATGTAGCCTTACAAATTTCCAGATTGAATTTCAAGTGATTACACAACCGGTCTTTATTTCTTCAAATTATTATTGTCCTATTGTCTATAAGTTTGTGTAGATTTAATAAAAAAGAAAGTTTGTACTTTGTGCTATCTATATATTGTATTATTGACAATCTATTATTAGCACACCTATTTTATGGTATTATTTTAAAAATAATATAAATTTAAATTTGAAATTCAACAAATTACATGAAGCATACATCCAAAACTGTTAGTAATAAAAAAAATAACTACACTATGAATGTATAAAAAGTTAATCCTTATTCTAATGGTTAAAAGTTAACAAGTTGACAAATTATTCTTTATCTTGTTTGCTTTCTTAAAAAAACTGTTTACATAGATAATTGGAAAAACAGAAACTCAGACTACAAAAGTGCATGTACACTTAAAGGCACCAAAACTCATGATACTTTTATAGTAATAGCAGCAGTGGTAGTTCTAGTAGTAGTAATGACAATGATTTGTTAATAATACTTTCTTCTAAAAGAGAATGGACTAATTCGCTTTTTTAAAAAAAATTTTTAAGAAGGGAAGGAATGGAATTTAAGATGAGTAGAACAAAATATCATAATAAATCTTGACATTTTCATTCACATGACAAAGTTACTACCAGCAGAATTTTGAACTTGAAAGTTTGCAAGACATATCATAATAAATCAATTATTTGCATACTTCACATATATGAACCAGTTTAACAAACTATCCATATTCCAGAATTGAATATCATCCTTTGTTCATTCACTATTATATATGTTCAATACTTAGTTGAAAATATGCCTTCCCCATCCTTGCTTCCTAATCATACCCTTCCAAATAGAAACAATTTTTAAAAAATAATTGAAAAATTCAGACACGTAATTAGTTATCTTCAAGTTGATTGAAGATAAAATAGACTTTGACACATCATATTTCATTGTATTTATATTCAACTCCAGTAGTTAGCTATATTTTGATTCTTTCTATAAAGGCTATTAAATCATTTAATTCATTAAACTCACATTTTAACTGTGAAATTGGGCAGCCCTAGCCTAATGACTTTCATAATTGAAGTCACTATCTCTCAAGTAGACATTACCTCATCAAAAATTCCATCTCTGAAGAAGCAAAATTGGTACTCCCTGTTCAGCTTCCAGAAAATCGAAATATGAAAGAATTCCCAAAGAAACAACAGAACCTTGCCCAATTCTCTGCTAGATTGCTACTTAAGTTACCATGCTTGACAAGAAACTAGCACCAATTTTCACCTCCAAGTTTGTTTACAAATTAACAAAAATACGCACAAACATCAAATTAGAAACCAAAGTAGTGCATGAGAGTATAGGATAAACTGTTATATAAGGTTTACAAAAATCCCAACAAATATTCCATGTAACCCAATGTAGCCCATGACTGAATGCATGCAGGGAATTACAAGAGTCTTTGGAGTAAGGAATCCTATTCTGCCTGCTGAGAAGGGTTCAGAACAGAAGAATTACAACAGTACAAAGCTCTAATGTTGGTCCACAGCACCTGCGTCCTAAAATTTCAGATGGTGTTCAAACAAAGAAGCCATTTCAATCTGCAATACAACTCAAACAAGGAAACCAATTCATCCTTGGTACCGGATCATGAATAGACATTATTAGAGAGGAAAATGCAGATCAGGAACATTCATTTCTAAAATATGGTACAACTCATTATTTTGTCAGACCCAGGATACAAAATGAACGTTATGCCATTAACTATGCTATGACAGCAAAAACAGACTCTTACCGCAAGAGTTTCTTACTCATAAGATGATGACCTGAAGAAGGACAATATTACGAGCAACGATCAACCAGAATTTGATTTAGAAACATACCTACAAGTACATGCACTGTCATAAACTAGATACAACTCGGAACTAATAAAAGCTAGATATTTTAGAGTCCTGCTGAGAAACTCTGATTGGGAAACCACCAGCATCACAGAGAGACCCACCAATGGTCGTTATGGAGTTCAACCCCTTATTTGCCTTCTGACTCCCATTTTTAACTCAAAAAATAATTTATTTTGGATGATCGATACCTCACTGCTTAAGTAAGAAGGCCCTTTCCAACCATTCCTATTGGTTGTATAATACTAAATTATATTGAGAGAAGGCCAGTTACAAGGGCAAAACCCAGCAGAGATGGAGAAATTCATCAAATCACCCCTTTCCAATGCAACCAAACCAAAAAGAAAAACAGAAAAGGTTCTTTATTGATGACATTTGATTTAAACGGAACTCAAACCAGATACTATTCACAAAGTAAACAATTTGCCAGACAGCAAATAAATACTCCATGGAGTAAAATGACAAGAAAATGAAGCGACAAGAAAGCAACTCAACAAAATGAAATTGACTTACAGCTATCAGCACTGCTTCAGTACCTTTATTTCCGGACTTACCACCAACTCGATTGAGAGCCTGCATTTATCATAATGTAACTTTAAGAAATGGGGTACCAATGGGAAAATTTGTAGAATACTGGTAAAGATCAGGGCGACAATTTCCGTCAGTAGAGAAATTTGACCAAAAATTACCCACAGGAAGATTATCATATTCAGCAACATGAAAATTTTATGATGAACTCTTTTATGATTTTCAATGCAATAACTCCCATGAAAAAGAGTATAGGAGATCAGAAAGGTCAACCATGAGTTTTCCATGAGTTTTATTAACCAAAAGAGAAATTTCATGAATTTACCTGCTCCACGTCATCATAGGTCAAAACACCAAATACGCATGGAACACCTGGAATTCATTGAAAGGAAAATTAGACACTTCACCATTAAGGTACCGTAAATGTTTTCAGACCGCATTCCATGAAACTCAAAAAATGAAGTTATAGGTGAACACACAACAAAGCAAGTTGATGAGTCCTAAACACCTCAAGTTCCTGTTATGAGGTATGTACCCGTAAGTTCCAAAATTAAACAATTTTCTCATCTTCTGACATTTGAGAACATAAGAACTTCTGCTTGTGTCTATGAGCATAAAATGGGAAAAACAGGTAAAACCACTATGCCGTGCAGTTATTACGAATCAGACAATTTCAAAATGGTTCTAAGTCGCAATAAACCATGAACATCTTTCAACAACAAAAGATGAGTTCTTTTAACACAAAAACCATCTGTCAACTGGGCAAAATTTCCATCACTGCTACCACCTATGGATCTGTAGTATTGCACAGTTACCAATCTTTTGATTCCTTTCTTAACAAAACTTGTTTAACTAAGCTACTGGATATCTAGCTAATACAATCAAATCTTTCAAAGCTCCTCTAATGACTATTTCCCCTAGGGCTGAATTCATGCTTTTAGTATTTCAAGTTAGTAAGAATTGTTTCTCCAGATCATATAGTGGTTTCGATAGAAGCCATTCCCAGTATATGAAAACATTAAGATCAAGAAAACTTGCATATCATTTCCATTATGCAGGGCAATAATATTATTACAGTTTGTAGGTTGACATTTATTGCTTCATTAGGTATTGAAATAAACCATACCCTGGTTACAGAGTCCGTAAGGGGTATAACCTCAAGCACAGATCCAAAACTTCTCCTGAGGTTTAAATGATGCATACCAAATATCTATTGTTCGATGAGAAGCGGGAAAACTGATGCCATAAGAAAAGAAGCATCCACCAAAACTATTTGGGATGACTAGATAGATCCACATGCAAAATTTCGGAGTACCAATAACAGAGTCTTGCCATGATGGTCAGCAGCTTCACGGCAGAAATCATAAAGGTCTTCAAAAAAATTGTGCCTCATCTATACCAATAACTTCTAGCTGTAATCATGGTAATATCAACTACTCAGGATAGTGGTTTACTGCAAAATACAACTATCATAATGGTCCAATGCAAAATTATGAAGAGTTCTATGTTCCTCGTACAATATGTAGTATCCAACAAAATGTCGCCTGACCCAAACCAAATGTCTCCATTTAGCATTCTAGCAAAATAGTATATGGCAAGCCAAATATCATATGCATGCCCAGGTAGTTGACACCAGACCAAGACGCAGCACTACTTCTCAACTACAAGGTCAATTTCAACAGGGCATACCTTATCATATGCCTCACTACCAAGCTTTTGTCTGAATGATGAAAGATTTGCCAATGGCCAGCATGGTAATTTTTCTCCATCATGTGTAACAATTGAGTCCAATGCATATCTAGTGTCCTTTTCTGATTTTATAACTGTAACACTTCTGCATGAAGATACTAATTAGAAAAAGACAAGATAAACAGAGGTCATGTCTACATCCACCAAAAATCCATTCTGTCCAGATGGTACAGTTTCTACTTTCGTAAGAAGCTTTAGATCAAATTGTCTAATTTCCTAAGAAGCCTTAAGCACTCATAGAATCAAAGGCACATAAAGAACTCAAGTAGAAGAAATGGCATTTCAATGAACATCACTTACCAAGTGCCAGTTTCTACTAACTCCAATATATTCAATCCATAAACCTCTGCATAACAAGATCACTCTGAACAACTTCCAGCATCACCTCAATATGATCTGAATATTTAATCAATCTCCAAAAGATCCTTAATATAATGCAATGGCAAGATCACTCTGAATCTTTCCAACAAATTTGACATATAGGCCATCTCCTAACAATTAGAGGAAATATAATGACCATAGAAATGTTTATCTCCTCTAATTATAACAAATTAGCTGGCATGACATTGAGGATGAAGTACAGTCCAACAATTTTGAGAAGTTCTTCCCTCCCAAAAAGCAGCATCCAACCTATAGCACTAGCTGCATAGATGATTGCATAGATCAAACTTTAATCCTGTCTACTAATTACTTACATCAGGAACAAACCCCATCTTTTGGGACACAAGTCTGATCTTCGATTAATGATATAAGTCAGTTTTCTCATGACTATTATGCTCCATTAGGAAAAAGTGAGCCTTCCTTTGAATTTCAATCGTGTTATGACCAGGCTCCTTCTTCATCCCATATTCATTCATCACACTCCTAATCTCGGCTACATTATCCCACAAACCAAAAGAAGCATAAGCATTTGATAAGACAACATACTTTCCAGCACTTCCAGGTTCCAACTCAAGGAAGTTTTTAGCTGCAATCTTTGCCAAGTCAATATTTCCATGAATCTTACAAGCTCCAAGTAAAGCACCCCATACAACAGGGTGATCCTTACAAGGCAAACTCAGGACAAACTCATAAGCTAAGATACCCTTTGTATGACCACTGAACTTTGACATACTCAGACAAGGGTATACCAATTCTGCAATTAGACACCACGCGCAAGTGCCAACATTATGGCCTGAGATATGAGAAGCCAGATTCAATGCTTCATCATACACAACTATACAACTGCATCACATTGAACCCTTTTGAGATTCTAACACTGTCTTTGCAGCTTCTTTGACCATTTGTCCTCTCACATAGTGTTTTCGACACATGGGCAATTGGGCATGTACGCTTCAGCCCCAGCGATTAGTTCTGTTTCAGTCTCCTCGTCTTTCTCAATGTAAAGCTTGTCTACCACAGAGCTCACACAGAGCATTTAACTTCGTTACAGAGTCCGCAAGGGGTATAACTTGAAGCACGGACCCAAAACTTCTCCTGAACAACAAAAGAGGTCAGCAAAGGATGAAACTTCAAACCATCAGAAAATCAAATTTCAACATGTTTAAATAATACCCGAACCCATAAGAAAGGGAAAGCATCCACCAAATCCTTGTTGTCCATATCCAGATATCAAGCAGACCAGGTAACAACATTTCTATCTAAGAACTTCTCAAATACAAGATGCCCGTCAGAGAGACTACTGCACTTGAAATACATATCCATGAGAGCACTATTAACTACAAGGTTTCCACTAATTTGGCACTTGATCCACAGAGCATGGGCTTGCCTCCCCTGTTCCAGGATTGCTAAAGAAGCAGAGCCCTAAAGACTGATGCAAAGGTATAGTGGTCTGGCATCAAACCATTTTTTCTCATCTTGTGGAACAAGTTTAAGCCCACCTCTTCCTAACCTTTCTGCACATAGCCTGGAATCATCGAATTCCATGAGACCAAGCTTTTCAATTGTAACTTATCAAAAAGAATATGGGCTAGATTAAGATCTCCTGCCTTTGCATATAAAATCAACAATTTAACATTTAGGTATTCATTGGGAACACATCCAACGATTATCATTTGCCAGTGGATTATTTTCCCCAAACTATAATCTTTCCTGAAGATACAGTCCTGCAAAAGAAGAGAATTAAGTTTCCAATTCTACTTGAACCCCTGTGTGGCATAATATCCGAATAGCTTCCACTACTCTACCTGAAAAACAGAGATCCTTCAAACTCTCATCCAACTGAAAGGTAATCTCTCTAGTATCGGCCTGAACACTGGGAATGTCATCAACGATGATTTAATTTGACCGCTCTACTTCTCTTGTTCTTCTTCAAAGAAGAGGAACAGGATATGAATACCATTATTCATTCTCATTATATTAATAACAGTAATTACAATCACAGAATATGCTCAAGTTGTTGTTTGGAAACCCCTCCAAGAATCTTACAAAAGACAAAACTTTAGCCATAAGTCATTTATGATACATAAAAACATTCACTAATTGACAAGCAGTCTTCACTGGAAAAGTACTCTCATCGCCTACATTGACACCGTTTACTTCAATGATGCCCTTTTCGAATTTGAGTGTTGAAGATGAAATGCATGGTATTTTTGGTTGAGGTTGGGTCCGCTAGACAATTCAAGCATTTAGTGTAGAGAAAATAAGAGCTTTTAAGTTCCAGTTAGCTGAATATGAATTCATGTAGATTGAGAAATCAACTTTTCTATTGTTATTTAGAATATTCATGTTTAATTAGTTAGCTAAGTGTCAAGATTTTTTTACCCATCTTTTATGACCTAAAGAAATTGGTATATTTTTTAAGATCCTTATTTGTCAAGGTTGCATCTTAGAATTTTTCTTATTATAATTTGTACCTTATCCCTGTGCATACAGTATATCTGAAAGGTGTTTTCCCATCTACTTCTAAACAGAAAGAAGGGAGAGAAGTTAAGGGAATGAGTTTGTGACGGGATGTGATGAACTTCTACTTCTTTTGCTGTCTATTATTTTCCATCCTGTTTAATTTGTTTTACAATTCCTGTCTTTATTCAAAAGCCTTCTCAATAATTTGTGATTCCTAAAGGAGTTAAAATTGGTGAACCTAGTAACAAAAAGGAAAAAAGGTTTCTAGAACATTACTAGATTCATCAATTTAGAAACTCCTAATCTCGGTGGAATACTAAAAAGGTCCTTCTATTCTTCTGTATCCTAAAGACACAGGATGAGAAAGTGGTTCCGGTTATAGTTGTCTGCAAAAATTCAAATTTTGTAGCCAAAAATTTACTCAACTCAAGGGGTGGATAATAATTTTTGAATTTTATGATGGATTTACCCCCTTAATTATGTGTACTTATCATGCGCCTTTGGGGGTACCCCAAAACAAAAGTCTATTAAAAAAATGCATCCATCAGTGAGGTTCAACAATTTGCTTGTTGATACCATGTTGCATGTATCGTCACTCTATCCTTCATAACTCTGTTGGCATTAGCAAGATTTGTAGAAGAAAATGGTGAATAGTTGTTGTATACTAATCAACGAATGATCCTAGACATGATTGGGATTAGCAAGATTTGTAGAAGAAAGTGGTGAATAGTTGTTGAGTACTAATCAACAATGATCCTAGACATGATTGGATGCATAATCTTTGGTTATGTATTCCATTTCTTAACTATCTTTTATCTTATGTAACTCTCCTGCTCTGGATTTGTAAAATAAAACTGTATTAGTATAGTTCCATCATTTTTGGTTTAATTTTCTCATTTTACGTGGGCTTCTCTGCTTGTGATCTTGTGGTGTCCAAGCGGGAAAAAGAAAAGGCAAAAAAAGAAAAACAGAAATGAAAAAGTGAACAACCTTTTCTTAGTTTTACTAATTTGCAGTATCGATGGGGCTAAGCCAAGCACAGGGTAATGCACTCATGTCCTAGTATAATCATATATCCCAGTGAAGCTCCAATGTCCTAGCAGAATTATTGCATTCACATGGCCATGATTTCTGAATCCCAGATGTCGAATCGTATCGTCTTAACCCGCAAATTCATTAAGCCTAATTAACCACTCAAAACTGAAGAAACTCAGTAATTTTTAAAAATTGGCATCTTTACAACAAAAGCCAAAAGGAAAAATTAATAGAGACTTCGATCATGAAGCATCATAATCAAGTTTAGATCTTTATAACAAAATTTTCTTCCCGTTAAAATGTACTTCATATGTTAATTTTTTTAAAAGGTAAACTTAATTAGGAAAATTGTATAAATCCAACGAAAGATAATAATTGTTAGTGTGTGTATATATATGGTAGGTTAAGTGGCATTTAATGTGTTAATGAATGTCCAATGTACACCTACTAGTAAAACTAGTGCTTTTAAACTTGGACAGGAATGGATTGGCCGATTCGATCTGTTGAACCGAAAATCGGGTAGTTGTTCGCTACGAGTTTACCTAGAAACTGAAATTTCCATTTTTTTTCCCTCTTTTATGCTAACTTTTTTTAATCAAAATTTCCTCAAACCTCTTCAAAATCCAATCCTGATTTCATCTTGTTTTTTAATTTCACCTGTCAAACAAATAGTAGCAGTAATAGATCTGAATTCAAGGAAGGAAAAAAAAAAGATCTGAAGCAACAAAAGATGGAGAATCGAAAGAGAGAGTGCGTGAGGGGAGAGGGAGACAGAGAGAGAAAGATTTCGAATGATTAAATAGGTGCTTTTAAACAAAGTAATTGTGATAATCTTTCGTGCCTTCCTGAAAGGATTGAAGGCCTTGTACACTTGAGGCACCTTCTCAATGATATTACCTATGAATTAGGTCAAATTCCACAAGGACTCAGGATGCTGACGTCACTTTGTAGTTTGACTCGGTTCATCGCCAGGAGCAACTCTGATAATTTGGCAATTTTGAAGGACCTGAACCAACTGGAAATATTGGGTGTTGTAATTGAAGGAGAAGTAGACTTTGGGAGTGCAGAACTTGGAAAGAAGGTCAACATGCGTGAAATGTCTTTGTTCTTTAGATTCGAGGCCTACTTTATAGAAACTCCAAGTTGCATTGAAACCATGGAACCACCTCCAAACTTGGAAGAACTTGTGCTAATTGGCTGTCCAGGAGCCCAGTTACCCAGTTGGCTTGTAATGATGTCTCACGCCAATAACTTGAAGAAGCTATATATTGAGAAGCCCTGCAATATCTCATCCTTGCGTGCCTTGTGGAAGCTATCATCCTTAGAAGAGCTTGAGCTCATGGTAGTGGAAAAGCTGGAATGTTTAGGTAAGAAATTCTTCGGAGTTACAGATGCTCTTGATACTTTGTCGAGCACCGAATCATCATTCTCAGCTGAACCAGTAGCATTTCAGAATTTGAGAAAATTACATTTTCGTTACTTCCTAAATTGGACACATTGGGAAGATTTAAGTGAAGATGATGAAAAAGCAGTTGTCTCTATCATGCCATATTTGGAGGAACTAAAAATTTGGGACTGTGAAAAGCTTGAAGCTCTGCCACATCGCATCCTTAAAAAGATATCATCTCTCAAAATTTTGGAGATTCGACGTTGCTCCAAATTGAGGAATCATTACTCTGACAAAACAGGAGATGACTGGATAAAGATATCACATATTTCTCGAGTTGACATAGCTAATGACTCCTCAGGTATGGTTATTCACACATTTTTTTAATGTATCTATCATCTTTGAAGTCAAATAATTGCTCCTTATAGAATTACAACAACCAAAGGCCTACTTTTGTTTGCAACAAACAAATAATTACTACTTGCAGAATATGACATGTGCTTAATAATGAATCAAGTGTTAACAGAGCCATATGTATAATGAAAATATGAAATATTCATTAATAGTTTAGAATGGTTTTTTTTTTTAATTGAGAAGATGCAAGTCATTAACTAGTAAATACAACACTAAATTTCTAACAATATCTAACTGTAAACTCTTGAGTTTGGAATTCCATTTATGTTTTGTCTTTTTATCCTTTTTTTTTTGGCTTTTGTCCTTTGTTTTCCAGATAATCCTCATTGATGGATCAAAATGAAGCTACAGCAGAAGGCATTGGGGGATCAACCTCTACATCAACTTTCGCTTGGGTTCATGTAAAAATTTCAAATAATTGTAAACATGGTTGAAGAGGCACGTCCACTTGCTTTGTTCAAAATCATTTGTTGAAAGCGTCTGCAACCTTACCAATTTCCAGATTGAATTTCAAATCGTTACAGAACTAGTCTTTATTTCATCAAATTATTATTGTCCTATTGTATGTAAGTTTGTGTAGATTTAAGGGTTATTATCACTTTACCCCCTTAACGTTCGATGCCACTATCAATTTCCCTCTTAACGTTATCTTTTAGTCACTTTACCCCTAAGACTAACGATCAAATTTAACGGAGTTTGTTAATTAAAGTAAAAAGACAAGTTTAGCCTTAAAGTTATTATCACTTTACCCTCATAAACTATAGTCTCATTATCAATTTACCCCATAGAGTTATTTTTTAGACAATTTATCTCACCATTAAACCAACTTAACAAGTTAAAAAAAATTTAGAAGAAAGTACCCTCCACTCTGTATAATAAAAATAATAAAAAATTTAGAGTGACTCTTCTCCTCTTTGGTATCAAGAAAAAAAGTCAAAGTATTAATCTCTTTTTTCTTGGCAATCTTATTAATATTAAAAAAATAGAAAGATCGAGAAGGGGAGGGAGAGAGATAGAGAAAGAGAGCTCAATTCTTTTTTAAAAAATACAAATAAGAAAGAATTAAATACTTTTATTATTTTAAAATTATTTTACTTTACTGTTTACCACCAGATTTCAATCCTAATTCTAACAACCTTAAATTAATACAATAATGTTAGACTTTTCCTTATTATTATTTTTTTTTACAAAATCTAATTTTCTGTCTCTTTCTTTCCTATCTCTTTTTCTTTTCTTAGTATTAATAAGTGTGAAAAAAGAAATTGAGAAAATCCTTTTATTTTTATATTTTTGGGTTCCTTAAAGTGAAAAAAAAGAAGAATAATCATTCCAAATTTTTTAATTTTAATTATATATATAAGGGTAAATATATTTAAATTTTTTTGACCATACTAGTTAGATTAATGATGAAGTAAAATGCCTAGAAAATAATGTTACAAATTAAAGCAATTATATCACTATAATTTAAAGGAATAAAGTAATAATAACAATATAGTAATGCTATAGAATAAAAGGGTATTTTTGTCTAAAATTTTTTAACATGTTGAGCTGAATTACTTATGAGGGTGAAGTGACTAAAGATAACGTTAGGGGGTAAACTGATAGTAATGATATAGTTGAATGGGATAAAGTGATATTAACCCTAGATTTAATAAAGAAGAAAATTTGTACATTATGTTTATCTATAATGTGTATTATTGACAATCTATTATTAGCGCATCATTTTATGGTATTATTTATTAGATAACTTTTTATACATTGCCAATGTAAAGATTTTTTTATACAAGTAGGTTTAAATCATGTCACATAACATAAATTCAAATTTAAAATTCAAATCATGCACATGTGATATATATCCAAAATTGCTAGTATAAAAAAAATTACTATATTGTGAGTGTATAAAAAGTTAATCCTTATTCTAATGGTTAAAATTTAACAAGTTGACAAATTATTCTTTAGCTTGTTTCCTTTCTTAAAAAAATGTTTACAAAGATAATTGGAATAACAAAAACTAAGACTACAAAAATGCATGTACACTTAAGAGGCACCAAAACTCATGATACTTTTATAGTAGTAGTAGCAGTGATAGTTCTAGTAGTAGTATTTATTGAAGATAAAATAGACTTTGACACATTAGAGTTCATTGTATTTATATTCAACTCCAGTGGTTGGTTATATTTTGATTCTTTCTATAAAGGCTGTTAAATCATTTAATCCATAAAACTCATATTTTAACTGTGAAAATATGATTTAGAAGCCTACCAATAACTACATGCACTGTCATAAACTAGATGCAACTTGGAACTAATAAAAGCTAGATATTTTAGAGTCTTGCTGAGAAACTCTGTTTGGAAAACCACCAATATCACAGAGATCCACCAGTGGTCGTTGTGGAGTTCAAGCCCTTGTTTGCCTTCTAACTCCCATTTTTAAGTCAAAAAGTAATGCATTTTGGACAATTGATACCTCACTGCTTAAGTAAGAAGCTGTTTTCCAAGCATTACTATTGGCTGTATTCTACTAAATTATATTGAGAGAAGACCTGTTACAAGGGCAAGACCCAGTAGGCACAGAGGCAAACCAGAGTCTTATATTGGTCAAATCACCCCTTTCCATTGCAACCAAACCAAAAAGAAAAACAAAAAGGTTCTTTATTGATGACATTTGATTTGAACAGAACACAAACCAGATACTATCCACAAAGCAAACAATGTGCCTGACAACAAATAAATACTCCATGGAGTAAAATGACAAGAAAATGAAGAGACAAGAAAGCAACTCAACAAAATGAAATTGACTTACAGCTGTCAACGCTGCTTCAACACCTTTATTTCCGGACTTACCAATAGCTCGATTGAGAGCCTGCATTTATCATAATGTAACTTTAAGACAAAATAGGACTGTCATATAACAGTCCGATGAAAAATTATTTCAAGTTATATGCTCCTTTTAAAATATGTTGAATCCACCTTGGTTGACAAGCAAAATGTCGTCATTTAGCATTCTTGCAAAATAGTATATGGCAAACCAAATATCATATGCATGTTCAGTCAGCTCTGTTTCTCAAGTACAAGGTCAATTTCAACAGAGCATACCTTCTCATATGCCTCAGTACCAAGCTTTTGTCTGAATGATGAAAGATTCGAATAACAACAAGCATGACAATTTTTCTCCATCATGTGTAACAATTCAATCCAATGCTTATCTAGTGTCTTTACTTGATCTTATAACTGCAACACTTCTGCATAAAAATACCAATTAGAAAAGAATGAGAAAGATAGAGATAATGTTTACATCCACCAAATATCCATTCTATCCAGATGTTACCGTTCAAGCAGGACGAATAGCAGTGTCATATTTACTGAATCAGTATCAAGTTCTCATCTATTTCCCGAACAGTTTTGTGTAAAGGAGATCCTTGGACATCATTATGGTAATTGAAAACATGATCTTCAAATGCCAACCTTGATGCCAAGGCTGCCAGCAAAATACCAAAAGGTACAAACTAAATACACCCAAAAGACAACTGAAAAAAAAAACCAAAACAATTAAAGGTAACCAGAATTTACAATTTCTTTACTCGGTTGAAGCTTGGTTCAATTTCCATCATGTGTATTTCAATATTCTCTTACATGGACAATAATCAAACAGAGGGTATGAAATTTTTTTTTTAGTCTTTTCAAAGATCAATGGAACATGTCGATTTCCTCTTCATATCGTTCCAGCACCGAATCAGATAACAGTTTCAGAACACCTACCAAGCCTCGATTAAGCGTGCCCTATAAATTGAAGATAAGGACAGTCACCCAATGTTATATCAGGAATTCAGGCAATAAAGAATCTGTTTTACAAACCACCTATGTTATATTCATACTGGAAGGAATCTACAACTTTAGAATGCTAGATACCAGAAAAGAGTGAACTTGATTTATGAACTTTACATTGACGTAATAATTGAATGCTTCATTGACGCAATAATTGAATGTAGAAATGGTAACTAAAAGTTGCAACAAGATCAAATTGTCTAGTTTGCTAAGAAGCCCTTAGCCCTCAGAGCATCAAAGGACATAAAGAACTCAAGTGGAAGAAATGGCCGTTCAATGGATATGACTTACCAAGTGCCAGTTTGTACTAATTCACTGTGAAGCTTGACTCCTGAACGATTTCCGGCATCATCTCAATATGATCTGAATATTTACCCAATCTCCAAAGGGTCCTCAATATAATTCAATGGCAAAGATCCCTCTGAATCTTTCGTACAGATTTGACGTATAGGCCTTTCCTAACCATTAGAGGAAATATAATGACCATACCAATGTTTATCTCCTTCTCTAATTATAAGAAAACAGCATACAGGACACTGAGGATGAAGTACAGACTAAGAGTTTAAAGCTTTCAGATGTTCTCCCCTCCTCAAAAGCAGCATTCGACCTATAGCATTAGCTGCTGCATAGGCGATTGTGTTCCTCAAACTTTAATCCTGTGAATCTAATTACTTGTATCAGTAAGATATCCCATATCTTTTAGAACACGTCAGATCTTCAATCAATTGATATAACTCCCCAGTTTACTCATGAGTATTATGCTTCATAAATAAAAAATGAGCCTCCCTTTGAATTTCAATCATGCTATGACCAGGCTCCTTCTTCATACCAGATTCATTCATCACACCACTAATCTCGGCCACATTATCCCACAACGAAATAGAAGTAGAAGCATTTGACGAGACAACATACTTTACCAAGTTCATATTTCCATGAATTTACAAGCTCCAAGTAAAGCACCCCATACAACTGGCTGAACAGATCATAAGCGTCAGTTAACCTGCCAGCAGGCCCTAACAGATCAACCATAGATGCATAATATTTTCCCTTTGGCTGAAGTCCATAATCTCTAGTCATTCAGGTGAAGTATTCCCACCTTTGTTCACCAAACCCTCCATGGCTGCAAGCAGCAAGAACTACAAGAAATTTAACATGATGTCCAAATCCAGATACTAAAGCCTTCATCTAACATCCTGTGAAAGGATTCTATAACGTCTACCACTCTTCCATGGTGTCCATATCCAGATATTAAAGCCGACCGGGTAAGAAAATTTCTATCTAAAAACTTCTCACATACAAGACGCCCTTCAGAGAGACTACTGCACTTGAAATACATATCCATGAGGGCATTATTAATGATAGGTTGCAATTTTATTACTTATTTTATTATTAATTTTCCCTATTATCTGATCGGATGCGGATTAATTAGTAGATTCTACTCACTTTTCATAAATTGCATTTATTTCAGGGAGTAGAACGAAAATATGATAACAGGTGCCAATTTGAGGATACAGATGATAGAGCTTGTCCAAAGGGTATTTTTGGAAATGAAGATATTATGCCCATTTTGGTAAATTCCGCGAGGGAAGGACACCTGGGAGGGCTTGGTTCTGCTGAGGTGCGCCGCAATTAAAAGAGGAAAAGAAGGAAGTTGAGCGGAGAGCTTTTTCTGAGCTTTCTCGGCTGTAGCTTAGCAGAAATGCTTGACCTTTCCCTTGGATTTGATGTTTAGCTTTAGAAACTCACGGATGATAGGAGAAAGCATTGGTTAGCTTTGAGCTTTGACTTTTCTTCCTTTATTTTGAATCCTGCGCATGGCAGGAACAAAAACTTGGGGAAGCTTTTGACTTTTCTTCATCTTTGAACCTTTAGTATTTACGTTTCTTTTATTGGTATGTGGTTCGAAGAAAAACAGAGGGCTACCTCTTGTGACTGCTATTTCTGTGATAATGGCCACGGCTCTCTTTACAATTTCTTGGGGGTTTAGTTCATCAGTTATGAACTAATTTTCCAACTCTAGTCAAGAAGCAACGAAGGCTCTGGTTCGCCTAAAAATTATGAGATCGATCTAATTTAATCTTTTCCTTTTATTTATTGGTATTCACATATTCCTTGATTGCTATGTTTATGGTTATTTAATTCATTGATTGTCTTGGATCCGGATAATTAATTGATTTGGTAACCTATTGTCAATTAGGGCATTAAATCCGTAATTGTTTAATTGTCCTGAAATAGTGACAACTGGCATGATTAGATTCGTGCCAGGGGGATACGCGGGCTAATCTGAAATAACCCTGGTAGTGCGTTATTTGATTAGAATAGGGTTTCTCTAATACGTAAGGCAATTGGAAAATTAAATCTTACGGGCGTACCTAGGATTATTTCTTAATTAGAGCAGTGATTAACGGGCGTACCTTGGTCACCGACACAGTAAGGAGGGGTTGACTGTCATCGCTTGTTTGGCAGTTATAACCTATTTATCAGTAAATAATTGGAATTGGCCTGCATCAATGATCAATTAGGTGAACCATTGCTGAAGTTACATCTTGGCTAGCTCCTTAATTAATATTATTTTGGTTTTAGTGAATTCCATTTGACTTTTGGTTGCCTACTTTATTTTACTTTTAATTTTTTTCTTGTTTTAATTGATTTGGACCTTTACTTATTGTTGCTTTAAGTTCAGGGGATTGTTATTTAATTTCTAGTTAGTTAGTTATTTTTATTTTCTTGCTTGAATTTATTTGACTGTCATCGTTCCTATAAAATCACCCCCTGCGTTACTTTGGATTTCTTAAGAAACAAATATACCCAGTCCCTGTGGATACGACCCTACTTGCCCAGTCTGCAAATTCACAATTTCTTGTGAAAATAAATAACCATTCCATTCGGGTATATCGGATCAAGCAAACTCTTCGGGAACAGGGTGAATCAAGTAACCCATTGCACACCTAGAGTCCCTGCTCCAGTACTTGGAATTGGGTTTGGTCATTTTAACTGGCAATTAGGTTTAATTTTATTATTGCACAGGCTGATGACCTGTCAATTTTTGGCGCCGTTGCCGGGGACTGGCGTTATTATTTGTTTCTTTTTAAATTCATTTTTGTTCTAATTTTCTGGTATTTTTCTAGTGTATGCCTCGGTCTTCTCGTACAGGTGATTTGATTTTTGACCCTGAAGTAGAGAAGATCGCGCGTAGAACGAGAAAGGAAACCAGACAGCTCAGAGAGGAGCACTCCAGTGCTACATCTCAGAGACCTGAGTCAGGAGTTGAACCAACAGATTCATTTGGTGACACTTCGAGTGACTCGGAGCAAGAAGAAATTCCCATGGCTAATGCACGAACATTAAGGGAGTTGGCTGCCCCTAATTTAAATCAGCAGCCTTTGTGCATTACTTTCCCGAGTTTGAGTGAAAACACTTCATTTGAGTTAAAATCTGGTCTGAAACACTTCATTTGAGTTAAAATCTGGTCTGATTTCTCTTTTACCCTCTTTTCATGGTTTACCAGGTGAGGAGCCGTATAAGCATCTGCAGGAGTTTGATGTCGTGTGCAACAGTATGAAGCCCCCGGGCATTACAGAAGAGCAGATAAAAATGAGGGCATTTCCCTTTTCCTTGAAGGACTCTGCAAATGACTGGTTATACTACCTACCACCAGGAAGCATCACCACGTGGGACCAATTCAAGAAAAAGTTCTTAGATAAATATTTTCCTGCGTCCAGGGCTGCAAGTCTGAGGAAAGAAATCTGCGGGATCAAGCAGCACCCAGGGGAGTCACTCTATGAGTATTGGGAACGGTTCAAGAAGTTGTGCAGAATGTGTCCCCAACACCAAATAAGTGAGCAACTGCTCATACAGTATTTTTATGAGGGGCTCCTTTTCAGAGACAGGAGCATAATTGATGCTGCAAGTGGAGGGGCACTGGTGAACAAAACCCCTCAGGAAGCACGGGAGTTAATAGAGGGGATGGCAGAGAATTCACAACAATTCAGTTCGAGAGAGGACGTCCCAATACGTAAGGTGAATGACGTAGAGACATCCTCTATGCAGCAGCAGCTAACTGAGTTGACCTCGTTTGTTAGGCAACTGGCTGTAGGGAATGCATCTCAGGCCAGGGTGTGCGGGATTTGCACTGGTATGGGTCACTCTGCAGACATGTGCCCAATGCTTCAGGAAGAAACTGCAGAACAGGTGAACATGGCTGGCCACGCGCCCGCGCCAAGAAAGCAGTACGACCCTTACTCAAGTACCTACAATCCCGGGTGGAGAGATCATCCCAACCTCAGTTATGGAGAAAATAGGCAGCCCAACTTTGCACCGAACAGGCAGTCTAATTTCGTGCCAAATAAGCCACCAGGGTACCAGCAGCAGTACCAACCCCGACCACCTCCGCCCCCAAGCTCTGGTCCATCTTTGGAGGAGATGATGAAACAAATGATGGCAACCATTACGCAAAATCAGCAAAGGACGGAGACAACAATTATGCAAAATAAGCAAAGGACGGACTCCAAAATGCAGGACATAAGGAATCAGATAAGTCAAATGGCCACAACAATCAACCGTTTGGATTCCCAGAACCAAGGTAAATTGCCGTCTCAGCCTGAATTAAATCCGAAAAATGTGAGCGCCATGATCTTGAGGAGTGGCAAGGAAATTCAGGGGTCTGAACCTGTGATCCCTAAGGATAAGGATGAGGAAACGATCGAGGCTGAGCTTGAGAGAGAGGACAGCAATGGTGCAGACCCAAAGGTACTTCCAGACCCAGTAATTACAGTTAAAACTAACCCGCCTCCTTTTCCTAGCAGGTTGGAAAAATCAAAGAAGCAGGATAAGGAAAAGGAGATTTTGGAGGTTTTTCGCAAGGTTGAGATAAATATCCCCCTGTTAGACGCGATCAAACAAGTACCAAAATATGCCAAATTCCTAAGGGACTTGTGTGTCAACCGAAGGAGGTTGAGGGGAGATGAGAGGGTCATTGTTGGGGAGAATGTGTCAGCGGTCCTGCAGAGAAACCTTCCACCCAAGTGCTGGGACCCAGGTATGTTTACTATTCCCTGTAGGATAGGGAACACTGTGATTAGAAGGGCCATGTTGGATTTGGGAGCATCAATTAATGTCATGCCTAAATCTATCTATACTTCTCTAAAATTAGGTCCATTAAAAGAAACTGGAATAATCATTCAATTAGCTGACCGAACTAACGCATACCCTGATGGGTTGGTAAAAGTTAATGATTTGGTATTTTCAACTGATTTTTATGTACTTGATATGGATGATGATCACTCCCCTGATCCCTCACCATTGTTATTAGGTAGACCCTTTATGAGTACAGCACAGACAAAAATTGATGTTAACAAGGGTACCTTGTCCATGGAATTTGATGGGGAAATTGTGCATTTCAATATTTTTGATACTATGAAATATCCCTCAAACTCCAACTTTAGTTCAGTTTTCTCTGTGAGTGCTATTGACCCTGTAGTGCAGGAAGTGTTTGAAATTGTTGGCAGGGATGAGTTAGAGGTGGCTTTAACAAAGCACCTCGAGTTGGAGACAACTCCTGAGGTGGAGTGGAGCGAGGATCTAAAATGCACAATAGGTGCATTACACTCATTGCAGACCACCACGAAAAGGTATGAAGTCTTACCTATTTTTACTCCCGAACCTCACCAGAGGGTATTGCCATCTGTGGTGCAGGCACCTGTACTGGAGTTGAAACCTCTACCAGAGCACCTGAAATATGCATATCTGGGTGATAATGAGACACTCCCGGTGATTTTCTCATCGGCACTGTCAAAAATCCAAGAGAAGAAACTGATCCGGGTCCTTAGAGAGCATAAAGAGGCGATAGGTTGGACAATCGCAGACATTAAGGGGATCAGCCCGGCCATCTGTATGCACCGGATTAGACTAGAAGAGGATGTCAAACCTGTACGGCAGGCTCAAAGGAGGCTCAATCCCCTCATGATGGAAGTTATAAAGAAAGAAATTCTAAAATTGCTAGATGTGGAGATTATTTTTGCAATATCAGATAGCTCTTGGGTGAGTCCGGTCCAGGTAGTCCCAAAGAAGGCAGGAGTGACGGTAGAGGCCAACCAAACGAGTGAGCTCGTGCCAGTGCGCAAACCCACTGGATGGAGGCAGTGTATAGACTACCGTAGGCTAAACGCCGTCACTAAAAGGACCACTTCCCTCTCCCTTTCATTGACCAGATGGTTGAACGTCTAACTTGTGGGGCTTACTATTGCTTTTTGGATGGATTTTCAGGATATTTTCAGATAGCAATTGCACCAGAGGATCAAGAGAAGACAACCTTCACGTGCCCGTTCGGGACCTTTGCCTATAGACGAATGCCATTCGGGTTGTGCAATGCACCTGCAACATTGCAGAGGTGTATGGTAAGTATTTTTTCTGAATATGTGGAGAAAATAATTGAAGTTTTCATGGATGATTTCAGTGTGTATGGTGATAGTTTTGATACATGTCTAGATAACCTGAAATTGATCCTGATAAGGTGTATAGAGACTAATCTTGTGCTTAATTGGGAAAAATGTCATTTTATGGTTGAGCACGGGATAGTCCTGGGTCAAATTGTATCGTCTATGGGCATCGAGGTTGACAGGGCTAAAATAGATATTATATCTGTTTTGCCTTACCCCACTAGTGTACGGGAGGTACGCTCTTTCCTTGAACATGTAGGTTTCTATCGGAGGTTCATTAAGGATTTTTCAAAAATTGGGGCCCCGTTGTTCCAACTCTTACAAAAGGAGGTGACTTTCGAATTCAATGACAAATGTGAGAAAGCTTTCGACAAGTTGAAAGAGTTGTTGACCTCACCCCCAATCATCCAACCCCCTGACTGGAGTCTACCATTTGAGATCATGTGCGATGCCAGTGATCATGCTGTAGGGGCTGTGCTGGGGCAAAGACTGGGAAAGGCAGCCCACGTCATCTACTATGCGTCCCGAGCACTGAATGGAGCTCAACTGAATTACTCCACTACTGAGAAGGAGCTCCTAGCAGTAATTTTTGCTTTAGAAAAATTCAGGTCATATTTGCTAGGTGCTAACGTAATTGTATTTTCTGATCATGCAGCATTAAGGTACCTAATGACCAAGAAGGATGCCAAACCGAGACTCATCAGGTGGATATTGCTACTGCAGGAATTTGACTTAGAGATAAGAGATAAAAAAGGCTCAGAGAATCTAGTAGCAGACCATTTGAGTCGCATACCAGTTGGGGAGGATAGCGAGCCGTTGAAAGATGCATTCCCTGAAGAGCATTTATTTTCTTTAAATTCTCAATTGCCTTGGTATGCTGATCTGGTCAATTATTTGGTAACTGGTAATTTTCCTGCAGGTTGGCCAAAATCGAAGAGGGATAAATTGAAGAGCGACGCCAAGTACTTCATCTGGGATGACCCGTACCTGTGGAAGAGATGTGCAGATCAAGTGATGCGGAGATGTGTAAGTGAAGTGGAATTTCAATCAATTTTAGCTTTCTGTCATACTTTTGCCTGTGGAGGTCATTTTGGACCCAAGAGAACTGCTCATAAGGTTTTAGAAAGTGGATTTTATTGGCCTTCATTGTTTAGGGATGCCTATGTGTTCTGTAAGTCATGTGATCGCTGTCAAAGGGTAGGTAATATAGCCCGTAGAGATCAAATGCCCCAAGTCCCGTTGATTTTTGTTGAAATTTTTTATGTTTGGGGTATAGATTTCATGGGGCCTTTTCCTACTTCTTTTGGTTTTATATATATTTTGCTGGCAGTTGATTATGTGTCTAAATGGGTGGAGACTAAGGCCACTAGGACTAATGACTCGAAAGTAATTGCAGATTTTATCAGAGCTAATATTTTTGTGTGATTTGGAATGCCAAGAGCTATTGTCAGTGATAGGGGAACGCACTTCTGCAACAAAACCATAGCTGCATTGTTTCGCAAGTATGGTGTACTCCACAGGGTCTCAACGTCGTACCACCCTCAAACCAATGGACAGGCGGAGGTGTCGAATCGTGAAATCAAATCCATCTTGGAGAAAATGGTACGCCCCGATAGGAAAGACTGGAGTCAACGGTTGGAGGATGCACTCTGGGCCTATCGGACGGCGTACAAGACTCCTATAGGGATGTCACCGTACAGGCTGGTATTCGGGAAGCCGTGCCACCTTCCAGTGGAGTTCGAGCACAAGGTTTTTTGGGCGATAAAGCAATACAACATGAATCTAGAGGAGGCCGGTGCCCAACGAAAGTTGGATTTGCAATAATTGGAGGAGATTCAGAACGAAACCTACGAAAATGCATTAATTTATAAGGAGAGAAGCCGGACATTTCATGACCAACAAATTTCAAGAAAAACATTTGAAGTTGGTCAGAAGGTCCTCCTATACCAATCAAGGCTCAAGCTATTCCCAGGTAAGCTACGTTCCCGTTGGATTGGACCTTTTATTGTTACTCACGTTTTTCCATATGGTGCAGTCGAAATCCGAAGTGCTAAGACAGACAACAAGTTTGTGGTGAATGGACACCGTCTCAAACACTATTACGAAAGTTTTTCAGGTGGAGAAGTGGAGACAGTACATCTAGACGCACCACCGTGTCTTAATCAGTGACACTTTACCATGTCTAGCCAAAGACATTAAAGAAAGGCGCTCCTTGGGAGGCAACCCAATTGTTTCTTTTAATTGTTTGTTCATTTTCGTGTGGTAGTTTAGATGTGTTCTTCTTGAATTCGATTGATTTTGGGTTTCAGTTTTTGTTTTTGCTGATTTATAGGTGCCCTTCAGTCATGACGCGCCCGCGTGGTAACGTGCATGAAGCTCACGATCAGAAACTTCTGGGAGCTCTCTTACCCTCATGACGCGCCCCCGTGGTGATGTGCAGGAAGCTCACGACCAGAAACTTCTGGGAGCTCTCTTGCTCTCTTGACGTGCCCGCGTCACGTTCGCGGGAAAGGTAAGGATTCAAAAAAAAAAAAAAACCACACAGATACTCTTTCTTATCAACGTAGCTTTAGTGTCAAATATTAAAAAATAAATATATATATAATTAAATTAATTTCCGAAAAAAAAGAAGCGAAGAATTTAAAAAAAAAGGGAAAAAAAAGGGGGACATATTTTTCACCGCAGCTTTAGTTTCCAAATTTAAAAAACAAAAAAAACGGGAATTCCTTTCTTTTTCTTTCTTCTTTTTCCCTTCTTTCTTCTTTCTTTCTTCCTCTTTTCTTTCTTTCTCCTCCGCTGCTCCCCTGCTCTCTGCGCCCGCCACAGCCGAATCCATTTACCGCCACACACGGACGCCGCCCGCATCGAGCTCGCCGACCATCACCGTCTGATCTGCTTCAACCGCCACTACTGCCGCGCGCTCCACCAGCCCAAGCCGCCGCCATCGTCATCTCGCCACAAGCACCAGCCCAAGCCAGTGCCGCCTCCCCACGCCGCTGCCTCTTCAGCGCAGGCGGTGACAGCCTCCCTCGCTGCGGCCCTCCAACCTCCACCTAATCCGCAGCCAACAGCCCACTTCTGACACTCGCCGCCGCAGAGGAAGCCCCACGCGACTCCCTCCGCGCTCGGCCATAAGCCCAAGGCGCGTGCAGCAGCCTCTGTCCAGCAGCCACGCTCTGCACCCGGACGCAGCCATCCACCACCAGCTTCAACGCCGCTTCTCTGTCTGCCGCCTAGGGTAGTCCCAGTGGAGGTATTTGACACTTGCCCCCCAATTTCTCAGTGTTAGTCGGTGATATTTGGTAGTAGCTTGTGCATATTTGGGTGATTTCCGCCGGTGGTGCTGGTTGGGCTATTTTTGCTTGGAACTGCTATTTCTCTTGGGTTGTGTTACATTGTGCAATTAATTGGCCAACTGGAGCCATTTGAACCTCACGTTGCTTGTGGACATTGGTTGACTCGTTGTGAATTGCTGGGCACTATTTTGCTTGAATTGCTGGATAACTCGCGGAGGTTTCTTTTGGGGATTTTAGTTAAGTTATTTCTGAAATTGCTTGTTAAATTAGAGGGGCTGGCCGCGTGAATTACTTGTTGAGCTATCGTCACTGAGCTCATACCAGTTGGTTCGCCATCTGTGGGCCTTTGGGCATTTTTACTTGTTGAAACTCCTCTCTTTGTTTTTGATTGGGTTATTACTGGGAAATTATTGTTTTGTTCTGCTGAGTTTCCTTTGCTGGTTGCATTTGCTGGTTTCCATACCTGTTGGAGCTTTTGTTGCTTTGAGCTGACTGTTGGGTGACATGGTGAGACCAAAATCTTCCTCTAGGTCTAGGGCCCCTCAGTCTCAACCCCCTCCACAGGCCTCTATTCCTGTCAACTCACCTACCAACCTACCCTTCTCTTCTAGTGTTCGAACCTGTTTGGGTAGGGGTAGGGGTGCTCAGGTAGATACCCCTGCTCACTTTGGGGGGCATTTAACATTTACCAGACCCGCCGATCGGCAGAGATACGCTAAGGTCTGCGAGAGGCGTATCATATCCTGTAAGTCTTGTGATAGACTCTCTTTAGCTACCCTTGGTATACGGGAGGAGGTTGAGCAGATGTTCACAGCCATTGGGTGGCGCCCATATTTCCATATTTCTTGCCCCGCTTTTGTTGAGCTGATTCGGGAGTTTTACTCCACCTTTGAGTTCGAGTTGCCTACGAGATACACCGTTGAAACACCGAATGTCATTCATTTTCGGCTAATGGGTAGGGAGTTCAACTTCTCCATTACCCAATTCAATCTGACGTTTGGATTTATTACGAGAGAGTATACTGAGACTAGGGAATATGCGGAGAGTGCCTGTGATTACATAGAGCCATTTCTCTCCCACTACCATGATGTGTGGGAGGAAATGTCAGTCGATCAGCACCGCTACGACCCTTCTAGGTCGAGGAGCTCATTTCTTAAGGATCCTGATGCCCGATATGTTCAGCGGTTCTTAGCCTACAGCTACTCAGGGCGCAAGGACAGCTCCGGTATACTCTCTCATCCTGAGTTTTTCTTCCTCTGGAGTATGAAGAACAATATCAAGGTCAACTTGGGATGTTGGTTGGCGGCGCAGTTCAAGACTGTTTTGACCAAAAAGAACAAACCTCTAATTCTTGGCTCCTACATCACCCACTTGGCGACCCAGTTGGGAGTTTTAAATCTGGATGACCATGATCTCCATTTGGCATTCGAGATGGAGCGCCTGGACATGGACTGCTTAGAGAAAATGGGGGTCGTCGAGCGTCTGCCCAATGGTCTCCACCAGTTCACTCCTCCGGGACCACCTCGAGCCCCGGGTGCACACCATTCGACCCGGGCAGGGCCCTCTTCATTTCATGAGTCAGCCGAGGACACCGCTGGGCCATCATCTTCTGCGCCACCTCCACCATATGGGACAACTGAGTGGCAACAACTCCGGGAGCGGGTTCAGAATTTGGAGGCTCGAATGCTCAACGTCGACCTCAATGTAGCTGGCATAGCACAGAATTTGGCGCAATTTCTGCATCATACGGGCTTTCCTCCTCCAGCTCCGCCTCGCCCACCTCTTTGACCGGATTTCAGGGAAGTGTTGCTGTCCTCTCACCCACTTTTGTTGGTTATTTTTCACATTGAGGACAATGTGTCCTATAGGTGTGGGGGAGGTCTAAGGGGGTGCTAGTGTTTTTAGTTTTCTTTAGTTTTTAGTTTTATTTCTAGTTGCTCATTTGCTTACTTTCTTTTCTTGAAAAAAAAAAAGAAAGGAAAAAAAAACAGAGAAAAAAATGGATGTTGGTTTATTGCCTCTAATTCTACTTTTGCCAAGCTTTTAAAATAAAATTGTATCGGGTTACTGTGGTTGGGTCCAAGATATCTCCTTGGTGAATATCGGACTGCTTGGCTCTTTTGATTTCTTTGTTAACTTTTCTAGGCATAGGGAATGACTGTTGGCATTTTAATGCGAACTGGTCCAATATTGACTCCAGTTCTCCATGTTTGGCAATAATGAGGCGAGCTGCTCCTATGCGTGGTTATTAATGTTGTTATCTTGCGTTTTTGCATTATTTGGCTGTGAATAAGCTTGACTGTACTCCGCTAATAGGTGCTACTGAGTAACCGGGAATCTGCACCAACAAGTGTTGATTCTCGCGTCAAAAGGTGGTATTTTCTTTTTTATGAGTACGTGGTCGTATAGCGGTGAGAGCTGAGTAACCGGGCTCTTTCATCTAAAAATGTTGGAGTTCACGTCAAAAGGCTCCAACGGCTAGAAACTAAGTCTTTTGTGTTATTGCTATTATTATTGGAAATGAAAAAAAATTGGAAAAAATGAAATGAAAAAAGAGAAGAGAAAAAAAAAAGAAAAGTGCAGGTTGTGTAATATGTTAGAGGTCAGCTTGCCCATTTATGGACTGGATATGGAGGCTTTGGTTAGTATTTGAATTGTTTACTGATAAATGCTGTGTGCCATTCCTTTTTCTTAGAGTAGTTAACCTGGAAATTGAAGGAATTTGCTGTTTAGGGGCTAACCGGGGGGATGCTTCTTGGATTTTAATCACTAGTGCTCGATATATGTTTTTCTGGATATCTTGGCAATTTGGTAGATAGAGCAATGACCGTCATCAAATTTTGGTGTCTGTACCCTTTTCGTATGCTTGAGGGCAAGCATGATTTAGGTGTGGGGGGAATTGATAGGTTACAATTTTATTACTTATTTTATTATTAATTTTCCCTATTATCTGACCGGATGTGGATTAATTAGTAGATTCTACTCACTTTTCATAAATTGCATTTATTTCAGGGAGTAGAACGAAAATATGATAACAGGTGCCAATTTGACAGAAAAGAAATGCAGATGATAGAGCTTGTCCAAAGGGTATTTTTGGAAATGAAGATATTATGCCCATTTTGGTAAATTCCGCGAGGGAAGGACACCTGGGAGGGCTTGGTTCTGCTGAGGTGCGCCGCAATTAAAAGAGGAAAAGAAGGAAGTTCAGCGGAGAGCTTTTTTTGAGCTTTCTCGGCTGTAGCTTAGCAGAAATGCTTGACCTTTCCCTTGGATTTGATGTTTAGCTTTAGAAACTCACGGATGATAGGAGAAAGCATTGGTTAGCTTTGAGCTTTGACTTTTCTTCCTTTATTTTGAATCCTGCGCATGCAGGAACAAAAACTTGGGGAAGCTTTTGACTTTTCTTCATCTTTGAACCTTTAGTATTTACGTTTCTTTTATTGGTATGTGGTTCGAAGAAAAACAGAGGGCTACCTCTTGTGACTCTGCTATTTCTGTGATAATGGCCGCGGCTCTCTTTACAATTTCTTGGGGGTTTAGTTCATCAGTTATGAACTAATTTTCCAACTCTAGTCAAGAAGCAACGAAGGCTCTGGTTCGCCTAAAAATTGTGAGATCGATCTAATTTAATCTTTTCCTTTTATTTATTGGTATTCGCATATTCCTTGATTGCTATGTTTATGGTTATTTAATTCATTGATTGTCTTGGATCCGGATAATTAATTGATTTGGTAACCTATTGTCAATTAGGGCATTAAATCCGTAATTGTTTAATTGTCCTGAAATAGTGACAACTGGCATGATTAGATTCGTGCCAGGGGGATACGTGGGCTAATCTGAAATAACCCTGGTAGTGCGTTATTTGGTTAGAATAGGGCTTCTCTAATACGTAAGGCAATTGGAAAATTAAATCTTACGGGCGTACCTAGGATTATTTCTTAATTAGAGCAGTGATTAACGGGCGTATCTTGGTCACCGACACAATAAGGAGGGGTTGACTGTCATCGCTTGTTTGGCAGTTATTACCTATTTATCAGTAAATAATTGGAATTGGCCTGCATCAATGATCAATTAGGTGAACCATTGCACGCCGCCTCTGTTCGCCGCCTCCCAGTTCCAGCTCTTCCTTGCCATCAACCAGCTGCTCCAGCCGCCCGCCGCGGCTACTTTCCTCCACCGCGCGCCACCCTCTTCCTCTCTCTCTCTCCGCTGCTGTCTGCCACCAGCCCTCTCTCCACCACCCGATCTGCTCCACAGTCGCGCGAGCTCTACTCCATCGCGCGCGGCCGCACTACTACCAGCTCCACCAAGCGCCATCCGCCCACTTTCCACCGCTCGCCACTACCGCTGCGTGAGTGACACCGACACTGCCACCTACCTCGAGCTCCACCAGCGAGCTGTTCCTCGCTCACTCCATCGCGCGAAGACCAGGCGAGCACGGCCGCAGCTTCTCACCGCCACTGCGCACCTCTGATCTCCTTCTCCCTCTCGTTGCCACAGCAACCCAGCTCTCTTGCGCACGGCGAGCCAACTAGCTGCTGCCCATGGCTTGCTCTCACACCGCGAGCCTCCCTGTCCCCTTCCTCAGCGCCGCCAATCCATCAGACAGGTTTGGAATCAACTGGGCTCCCACCTGTTGCTTTAATTAGTAAATCAATTCGAGTAATTTGTTGGGAATTGTTTGGGTTTCGATGACCCAGAGTTTCTGTGGAAAAGTTGGATTATTTCTGTGGTTGTTTGTTGAATTGGGTGGCATTTGCGTTGCTTGTTGAAATTGGACGAATTTACTTCAATTGTTGGGAGTGTTCTGTCCATTGATTCCAGTGCTGATTTCACGAGCAATTCTATTGCAAATCTGGTTGCAAATCTGCAGTTGCATGTTCATTTCAATTACTGATTAGGAAGGGCTTTATCTATGATCTTGGACAACTCCCCTGTGCGAGTCATTGACTGATTTACGGGTTTAATTCTTCCTTGGGTTGGTTTTTCGTCTTCAGTGGACGGGGTTCCCACCTGGGTTCCTCTGCTTGCTTTGTCCATTATACTTTTAGCCCTCTGTTGACTTTCTTTGGAGATTTGGAATTATTCACTGGTTACTGGATAAATATTGGGGGTTATTGCTTGAATTGTTAGGACCGTAGTAGCGCAAATTTCTGGGTTGTTTGTTGAATCGGAAGGGCATTGTGACCCCTGCATCGCTTCTTGAAGTTAGTTAGCTAATTTTGGTTTACTGGGTGTGTTTAGTCTCTTGATTTCACTTGCTTTCTGTAGTCGTTTCAATTGAGTTCATTTGCTGCCTTTGTTGGAGCATCTGTTGCGAGTGTGGCATTGTATAGCTTCTACTGTTGGCTGATGCATTGGTGGCCATAGGTAGTGTTTACTCTGCTCTGTTATAGCTATTTCATTGATTTTGGACTACGTTTTGCACCAGTGGTACTGGTTGGGGTATTTTGACTAGCATTTGTTATTTCCAATTGGTTGGCTACCTGATTGTGATTGTGTGGTTATTCTCCAATTTCTATACTGCTATTACTGGAATTGCTGCTTTTGAGTTGAGAAATTAACTGTCTATTTGGAGGCTTTGTTGAGATTTTGGGTGGACAGAGTTTTGCATTTGCTGGTTGAATTGAGTTATGATGACTCAGAACTTGGGCGCGTACTTCCACCACATCGGTTTCCCTCCATCGTCCCCGCCTACCCCGTAGCCACTTGAGAGGGAAGTTTCGTTGTCCTTTTCACTTTAACTGCTTTATTTCCTCCATTGAGGGCAATGTAGGATCTAGGTGTGGGGGGCAGCTGTGCTAGTTTTTCTACTTTTTAGTTTTTCTTAGATGTTTTTGCTTTCTTTTTTTTAATTTGCTATTTGTCTACCTCTCGTTCAATTTCTTTCTTCCTTTTTAATGATTAGCTCATAAGTGATGCCAAAGTTTGATGTTGGATTATTGCCTCTATTTCTACTTTTGCCAAGTTTTGATAATAAAAGGGTGTCGAGTTAATGTGGTTGAATCCAAAAACATCTCTTTGGTGAATATCGATGATTGCTTTACTCTTATAATTTTTTTGGTTAACTCTCCTAAGCATAGGGAATGACTGTTGGCATTTTCATGTGAATTGGTCCGGTTATTAACCTTAGTTCTCCATATTTAAAAATGAGGCTAGCAGCTGCAAAGTTCCTTTTGATTTTTGTGTTATTTTGAATTTTTGGTATTATTTGGCTGGAATAAGAGTTGACTGCACTCCGCTAGTATTTACTACCGAGTAACCGGGGATCTTCACCGAAAGTGTCGATTCTCGCGTCAAAAAGTAGTAATTGCTATGAGTACGTGATCACGTGGCGATAGAAGCTGAGTAACCGGGCTCCTTCATCTGGCCAATGTTGGAGTTCGCGTCAAAAGGCTCTAATGGCTAGCGACTAAGTCTTTTGTTACTATTGAGAAAAGAAAAAAAAAAGAGAAAGAGAAAAAAAAAAGAAGGAAAAAAGTGGAAGTTAGAAAAATGTGAAAAAAAAGTGAAGGTTGTGTTAGTGTGTAATAAAAGTCAGCTTGCCGAATTATGGATTTAATGTTGAGATTTTGGTTAATAGTTGGACCATTTACTGATAAATGTTGTGCGTCATTCCTTTTTCTTAGATTAGTTAACCTGAAATTAGAGAAGTTTGTGGTTTAGAAGCTAACCGGAGTGATGTTTCTTGGACTTGACCATTGATGCTTGATTATTATTTTTCTTGGTATTTTGGCAATATGGTAGATGGAGCAATGACCATTGTCAAATATTGGTGTTTGTTTACTGTTCTTATGCTTGAGGACAAGCATGATTTAGGTGTGGGGGAAATTGATAGGTTGCAATTTTATCATTTATTTTATTATTAATTTTCCCTATTACCTGACCTGATGTGAATTAATTATTAGATTCTACTCATTTTTCGTAATTTACATATATTTCAGGGAGTAGAACGAAAATACCATAATAAGTGCCAATTTGACAGTTATCAGGAAAGAGTTCAAGTAGCAGGCATTCAGGGTATTTTTGGAACAAGGAGACACAAGTCCTTTTTGGTAATTTGCGGAAGATAGAATAAAAGGAGGAAAGGAACGAAGGGTTGGGGAGCTTCTTCTTCCTCCGGAGGCTTCGGTCTTCTTCCCCTGGAGGGGGCCGCCGCACAGGAAGGAATTAGAGAGAATAGGAATGGAGGGACAGCCACTGTCTTGCTTTTCTTCTTAGTTTCCCGTTCTTCTAGTTTAGCTTAGAACTTTGACTTTTCTTTCCTAGGAGCTTTGAGTGGTTTCTTTTCCTCCGTATGTGAGGAGAATAAAAAACAATCAAGTACTTCCTGTAGCTTTTCTTTTAGTCAGTATTCCATTGAATTGAATTTACCCATTTTTCCAATTGATGGCTGCGGTTCTCCCTTCAATTTCCAGTAGATTTAATTCATCAAATATGAACTAGTTTCTTCATTCTAGTCAAGGGACAACGGATGCTTTGGGTCACCTAAAACTGAGAGATCGATTTAATTTTATCTTTTTCTTTTATTTATTGGTATTTGCATATTCCCTGATTGCAGTGCTTATGGTTGTTTAATTAATTGATTGTCTTGGATCCGGATAATTAGTTAATTTAATAATCTATTGTCAATTGGGACGTTAAATCCGTAATTGTTTAATTGTCTCAAAATAGTGATAACTGGCATGATTGGGTTTGTGTCAGGGGAATATGCGGGCTAATCTGAAATAACCCTGGTAGTGCGTTATTTGGTTAGAATAGGGCTCCTCTAATTTGTAAGGCAATTGGGGAATTAAATCTTATGGGCGTACCTAAGATTATTTCTCAATTAGGGCAGTGATTAACGGGCGTACCTTGATCACCGACACATTAAGGAGGGGTTGACTGTCATCGCTTGTTTGGCAGTTATAACCTATTTATTAGTAAATAATTGGAATTGCCTTTGTTTCAATGATCAATTAGGTGAACCATTGCTGAAGTTATTCCTTGTCTAGATCCTTAATTATCACTCATTTGATTTTAGTAATTTGTTATTTAATTTTTAGTAGTTTCTTAAATTTTATTTGAATTTCTTTGATTGTCACCTTCTGCATAAAAACACCCCCTTGTCACTGTGAACTTGAAAAGAAATAATTACTCCCAATCCCTGTAGATTCGACCCAACTCACCGCTATCTACAGAAATCACTTTTAGTTTGAACAGGTTTTATTATTGCACAGGCTGACAACCTGTCAATTAACTACAAGATTTCCACTAATTTGGCACTTGATCCACAGAGCATGGGCTTGCCTGCCCTGTTCTAGGATTGCTAAGGAACCACAAGCCCTAAAGACTGATGCAAAAGTATAGTATCAAACCATTTTTTCTCATCTTATGGAACATGCTCAAGCCCACCTCTTCCAACCCTTTCTGCACATAGCCTGCAATCAGCGAATTCTGTGAGACATATCCATTCGTAACTTATCAAAAAGAATACGGTCTAGATTAAAATCTCCCGCCTTTGCATATAAAATCAGCAATTTAACATTTAGATAATCATTGGGAACACATCCAGTGATTATCATATGCAAATGGATTTTTTTCCCATAAAGTCTTGCAAAAGAAGAGAATAAGTTTCCGATTCTACTTGAACCCGTGCATGGCATAACATCCGAACAGCTTCCACTGCTCTTCTTGACAAACAGAGATCCTTCAAAGTCTCATCCAAGTGAAGGGTAATCTCTCTCGCATCAGCTTGAAAACTGGGAATGTCATCAACGATGATTTAATTTGACAGCTAGAAACTCACTATTTGACTCTCATGGCCTACATTGATACCATTTACTTCAGCTATAGAAACAATTATATACTTGCATCAATCCCTTATGCAGAACCCACATAAAAAAAAGGTTTTAGTGTATTAATACGGCGAATTATCAATATGGCTCTTGCCCAAGCATGTATAACTGAACCAATTTAAGCTTGTATTCATCGTCAGCACAGAACCCACATAAATTAGTACAAGTTATGCAGAAAAAAGAAATTAAAATACATATTTTTGCTGTATTAATACAGAAATATATAAAGTTTTTATATGTCAGAGCATTCAGTTTCCACTAAAAATCCAACAAACTAACTAAAAAGTGCAAGATTATTAAGAACACAATCAATGGCAATCAAGATATGGTGATTAATAAAACAACTATGAAATTAAAAAGAGAAAGAGAAAAAAAAAAGAAAGAAAGAAAGGGGAACCTTACTTTCCATTGCTGCTCTCGGTCTTAATCCTCCTGAGAAGAGTGGAAGTTTTTCCGGCGAACATGGGTCCAACAATCACGTGAATTTCACTAGCAATTCTAGACATCCATTGAATTTATTTGCAAATTCTAGACACCCATTGAATTGATTTGATTTGTTTCTTTGCAATAGTTAGTATATCCTCTTGAAATTCTAGACACCCAGTAAAGATTGTTCTATGAATTTCTTTCTTGAACCATAAAATTCATTTTTAATTGTTCTATGAATTTACTTCTTTCTTTATTGAATATTTGGAGATGCCAAGGATTTTACGGTGATAACTATTGCAAGAAAACGAAGACGTCCTACATAGGCACATTGAAGTTCCAGTTAGCTGGGTATTGGCGTTTCCTATTTTAATAGGAAGGATTATACGTTTGATGTGATAAAAACAATTTGAAATTGGCCTGAATCCATAATCAGCCCGCATTTTATCTGGTATTTTGTATACAAAGACTTGCACTTACCATATTTTGACATGTAAAATAGAAATAAGAATAGGCTCGAAAAATAGTTGAAGGTGAATTCATCTAGGTTGCGAAATTAACCTTTTCTATTGTTAATTAGAACATTCATGTTTAATTAGTTTTCTGGGTGTTAAAATTTTTATACAAACATCATTCTACAAGTGCATAACCAAGCAATGTTCATCCCACCATATTAATTTCAAGACCTAAAGAAAGTCGTATCTTTTTTTTTTTCCTTCTTTGTTATTGTAATTTGTACCTTATCCCTCTGCATACATACATCAGAAAAGGTGTTTTCCCATCTATTTTTATTTTTCTAATAATAAAGAAGGCAAAGAAATTGAGGGAATATGTCGAACTTCTACTTCTTTTTCTACTTGTCCCTTTCCATCCTGTTTAATTCATTTTATAATTTCTTCAATTTACAAAAATATTCAATACAACATATTAAACACTTTTCATATTTTATTTAAATATATTAAAGAAAGCTTGAAATGGTCTCATGACCACTGATGCACTCCACTCAAACTTAATTATATTCTGCAATTTCTATCGCAATGAATCTTTTGTTCCACTCCTTGTTCTACTCACTATTACACTTTTTATTATATTACTATTTTTTCTTTATAAACATCATATTATAATTATTTTTTTCTATAAAGATCCAATAACTATTAATTGAGCAATACACAAAATTTAAAAATTTAAAAAATCAAATTACACAAAAAATTATTTTTAGGAATTTTTTGCTGTATTTTTTATTTTATTTTTCTTTTTTTGAGACTATTGTATTTATTTTTTCCTATGTTTTTAGTTATTTAATAGTAAAAAAAAGAATTGAAATATGATATTTATGGAAGAAAATAACAATATAATAAATAGTAAGATGGAGAGGGGAATAGGGAGTGAGACAGAAGATCTGTTGCAAATTTCAATTGGATTCTTCTTTCTAAGTTTGGAAAGAAAGATTGTATTATTTTAATTTTTTTCAAAATTTAGATAAATTATGGTTAATTTTATGTTAGAAGATACTATACACGCGAATTAGAACAATGAATTAGGACCACCAAAAATCTCACTCAAGTGCAAATAAATCCTAGACAATGACTCAGTTTATATATTAATATTTGATTGTAACATTTCTAACAACTAATACGGTAATTTAATTATCTTTAATTATCTTATGTACGTTACAAAGTTTCTTTCTTGTGCTAAATCACCAATGCAAAGTTTTTTTTGTCCCCTTCCCTTTGGAACTTTTCCCTTGTTTCCTTTCTTCTTAATCTTTGCCAATGCGTCACAGGCTCTAAGCAAGTTTTCCACGAATGGAACGCTAGCCTTGCTGATTGGAGTTTTCCCCTATTGATGCGTGAGTACTTGGGAAAGCTGAAGCTGCCATTGTTATTTACATACTAGCAATAATTTTTGTTTTACATACTAGCAATAAATACAAATTTAATAATCTAGCATAAACATTTTGGTCTTTTACTCCCATTTTCTAAGAGAATGGAAATACATATGGTTAATGACAAGTAATGCTTTGTCCCTAGCCGCTAGCCCCACGGTTAGTCGTTTCCTGCAAGACCTTTTCAGTGGACAATCACTTTTCAAATTCCAATTCAATCTACAAATGGTGGTGGCATCAGACCAAGTTAAGCAAAATAGCTTGGTTTAGTTGCTCTTTGAAATAGGCAGTAAGGTGGTCTGTCATTCCTCATACAATTGCTATCATGTACCTCAAGGAAGATGCTGTATAGCAAGTTATCTTCTACCATGCAGGCCTAGATCAGAAAATGAGAGATGTTATTAAAGTTAAAAAAATTCTAATCAGGTCAACCAATCATTCTATATCGCAATCAGCAAAGTAGCAGATGGCATTGTAACGGACAAAGATAATGCATAATCGATTAAGTCATGCAAAGACTAGGCAATCAAATGCATATCCAGTAAACAATACAACAAGATGTAAATGTATAACTGATTTTTTTTCACTATTAACTCTTCCAACTGCATAATACAACTAGCAAATAAGTTTTTTGAATGCTTGTTTAAAATTTTACTGTCGCTTATTATAAAAGTTATAGGCAATTTTTTTTTCTTTTTTACTCTTTTCTTTTTCTTTTTCTTCCTTTCTTTTTTCGTTTCTTTCCTCTCTCCTCCTTGACACCACCACCTCTGGAGTTTGAGCAAATTCCAGAGCAAAAGCTCCAGCGGAGAAAGATCGGAACGGCCAAGGAAATAACAACAGCCCTCGCTTCTTTATACAATCAGACTAAAAGAAAGAAAAAGTAAAAAAAGAAGCAATTCTGAGAGTTCCAGTGAGAACTCTACGCCTTTTGTACATTCATCCGTTCCACCATCAACGCCACCGCACCACTTCCTTCTTCTTGGGTCTTTCAAAATCTTTTCGAGAAAAGTAGCAAAAATAAACGTGTTTATTCCCTTTCTGGCACTGCACCACCACCTCCACCTCCCCGGCCGCCTCCTCCAAATTCAATATTCAATAACTTGTTTAAAGGCGGGAGGAAGAGAGAGGAGGGGATGGGAGGGGAGGAGGAGAGGGAGAACAAAAAGAAAAAGAAAAAAAAAAAGGTGGCCACCATAGGCACCGGCGCCCGTTGGTCTTGTGTGACGGTAGAGGTGGTGATGGGTTGAGGTGGAAGAAGAAAGGAGGAAGAGAATTTTTTTTTTTTTTTGTGTGTTTTGTGTATTTTGAAACAGAACGGATCTTCTGTTCCACACCCTGTGCCACTCTCTGTCCCATTTTTTATTATATTGCTATTTCTCCTTCATAAACATCATGTTTTAATTCTTTTTTGTTTCCTTAAGATCCAATAGCTATTAATTGAGTAATACACAAAATTTAACAAACTCAAAAAATCAAAATGCATAAAAAATGAGATTTTTTGTGAATTTTCTGCTGTATTTTTTAATTTTCTATTATATATTACTTTTTTGAAGCTGTTGTATTTATTTTTTACTTAATTAATAGTTATTGGATCTTAAGAAAATAAAAAAGAATTAAAACATGATATTTATGAAGGAGAAATAGCAATATAATAAAAAGTGAGACAGAGAGTGGTACAGGTGTGAGACAGAAGATCCGTTGCGATTTTGAAATGTGTAGTCTAAAACTTTGAGAAGTTTTTTGAGATTACTGTAGTTAAGTAGTTAAAAAATTTGTAGAAGACAAACTTGGCAGAAACTCACTTTGCCAAAGGGGGCCTTAGTAAATTAAAAAACTTTTGAACCTTAAGACTAGTATGCTATACTGGAGGCGCTACGAAAGAGCTTTCTTTAGTGATCCTAAAAATATATATGATTTTGCTAGTAGATATAAACCAATCTCTAATTAACAGTCACTTATCAAATTCTATTCTCAGTCTATAGACACTGGCATCAGACTAGGCTCCATTTGTAGCATACATTTTTGACAAAAGTGTGTACTTTACAACCTTGTTCAGCTCAAAAGCGAAAAGCTTTGAAGCTGCTCATTCTGCTGCAATTACGGTTAGAAAATAAATTCTCCAGGTAAAGGAACACGAGCTAACATGGCAAACATCCTCAATCACACAGAGTTCTATGCAGGACAATGTCAAGTTGACAACATTTCCAGGTAAAAGAACGTGAACAAAAATGTTAGATTGTGATCAACCAAGGATCAAAGAGCAGGCTTGCTTTGCATCAAAAGGCAGCATAGGCAACTTAAATGAATGTAACTATACACAACCAGAATCGATGAGAAAATGTCAACTATAAAAACTTTATTGGTGAAATCTTGACCTACAATTGCATCTGTTATGTACAAAAACTAAGGCAGCTTAGTTATGAGAAAGACACATAGGGAAAGAAAGAAGGTTAGCATGATTAGAAACGAGTTATAAACAAATAATCCAGGTAAGCTAATTATTAACATCATCAATATCCCAATCTATCTCTCTTCATCTCAAGATCTCTCACCAAAAGTGTTCATCACTAGCTCGTTCATACTGAACTTCAAAAATTCTATCATTGGTTAGGTTATCTCATAATTATTGTTGCATAAGCACAAGACAAGAATCTCAAACCAGTAATGGGGAAAAAAAACTAAATCAGTATACTAACGTTTCATTAATTAGCAAAGGAAAGGTGGCAATTTTTAAGATCAAGTTAGCAAAATAATGCAATTCTTATACAGATGGCACATGTACCGCTGCAGAGCCATCCTTTAGTGTATTATCAGATTAAAGAAGGATACAATTTATCTTTCATCTTTCTCTAAATTAGTTAGAATGATCAATATTTGGACACCCAAATTATGGTTGGTGCTATGGCTAATGTAGAAGCAACATTCTTATAACAAAAACTACAAACAAATTTGAGTCAAGTGGGCAAGGATTAGAATAACAATGAAATTCAAGTTTTTTTTTTTTACCGGAATTCAAGTTAATAGAACACAACAATGTAAAAGAACTTCATCTAGGAATCCATCTTCCTCATTCCTTGTACTCCAACCATAAATTTATGACTTCCATCAAAATTATTTAGGATATATAGTTATTAGTTGACATCAAGAAACCCAATCAACGATGGCTCATGCTTATGGAAGTAAAGACCATGATGCAAACATCTAGACATTTTACATGGGATGATAAACCAACCAGGCAATTAATTAATATTTAAATTAATACCACAAGTGTACCATTTCACTTTCAAAGGAAGGCAACAAAATACAAATATTTGAGCACAAGATATAGAGCGTCAATGATAAGAAAGTACACTCAAATCGACGAGGTCAATAATGAAGAATCTATGTACAAGGGATGCCCCCAACATATAATGCCGAGAAGACTAAACACACGTAAATGAGAGTAGATGTTCAATGGTGGCAAAGGTGGAGGAGGAAGATGAGTAAGAGGAGAGACGAGGAGTCGGTGACGGGAATATAGGTAGAGGTAGAGGAGGGAGTATGGAAGAAGGCGGTGGAGGAAGATGTGGAGGAGAAAGAGGCAGATAAATGGCTGTAGGTCTGTGCTAAGAGAAAGAGGACTTACGTTTTTTCTGGTTTCATTCTTCATTGATTATATAGACACCCGTTTACTAATTTAATTCATCTAGATCCATGTGAACCCAATTAGGGGGTGAATTGCGGAATTAGAATTGTAATTCTCAGATCTTACTGAAGAATTAAATTTGTAGAATTCAAGGCCCATAGAATTCGAATTAAATTCTAATTCTTTATCATTGGTAGTGTCCAAACCACATATTTGGAATTGGGTTCCAACTCCAATTCTAGGTCTCCAAAGAGAACCAAACACACCTTTTAAGTGTTTTTCAGTTGATTGACTTATAATCAATGTAAGGTGCGCAATTTAATTGGGCTATTTACCCAGTTTGCCAATCAACTTACAAGCAAGAATCCAATCATGCCAGCATGAATAAGGTTAATATTAACTGAATTGGACATGATTCCCAAGGTGAAGTTGAGTTAATAACTAGTATTGTGAGATCTGTCCCACATAGGATGAAAGGAAAAGATGACTAGTTTGAGTTTGAACTCGTGACTCCGCTCAAGAGTCATTAGACCAGTCCAAATCCAATCAACTTGCAAACAATAATCCAATCATGCCAGTATGACCAGGGACGGAGCCAGAAATTTATTTTTGGGGGGCTGAAGTGTATTAAAAATTTTTTTTTGTGACGAAATAAATATATTTAATAAGTAAAATTTAGAATCAATAATTATAAAAATAATAAAAACATATAATTATACATACCCAAAAAATTGTTATTGATTAACACTTGAAGTATTGGTAGTTGTTGCACTCGAATAACGAAGAGGAGGCAATTGCATTCTGCGAGTCTTCATCCGTTGAAAACGCTGCAATATTTGCTCATTTTCAATTGTTGCAAAAATATCCTTCTCGATGTATACAACCAGACAGTCATTCATCCACTCGTCTCCCATTTTGTTGCGCAAATCAGTCTTGACAATATTCATTGCAGAAAATACTCATGCTTCATCCTTTTTCCTCATCAAAGCTTACTGTAAAGTTACAACAACCTTCAATACTCACAGAACATGGTCCACGACAAATTATGAAACAAATAAGTGATCGAATTCAACACAAAACAGATCTGTATTAAGGCACTCCATTAAAGTGTTTTAGTAGCTAAATATACAAAATCATTTTATGCACGTATAGACAACATATTTATCATGGATATCTTATTCATGGTCACATTTATGGAATTGGAGATCATCTAAAAACTCAAACATCTAAATACGAGCCAATACGAGCTTCGGGTCCGGAAAAAAGGAAGATTTGCGGAGGCCAATGGAAGAACCCAAGTACTCCCTTTTGTCCAAAACGGTAGCTGTAGAGAGACGTGACAGAATAACTGAAGAAGAAGAAGCAGCAGCCATGGCTGATGGCTGTAAGGCTCTTCCTATCTAAAAATTCGATTTTTTTTCTTTTTTGGTTGAAAACAACTCCAGAGGCCACTGTAAAACCAAAATCTCGATGGCTTGGGGGTTTTCCGGCGGCTTGGGGGGGGGCTTAAGCCCCCACCAGCCCCCCCTTAAATCCGTGGCTGAGTATGACTAAGGCCAATATTAATTAAATTGGACATGATTCCCAAAGGAAGCTAAAGTTGAATTAATAACAGACTTTGAGAGATCCATCCCAATAGGACGAAAGGAAAGGATGAATAGTTTTGCTTTGAACTTGTTACTCCGCTCAAGAGTCATTAGACCAATCCAAATCTCTCATCAGAGCAAATCTCACATGGTCTGGTCATATGCAACATCAAGTAAAGGTTTGGAGAATGATATTAAAGATGCTTTTGATGCTGTGGAAAGAGCATCAAGTAAAGGTTTGGGGAATGACGGGAAAGAGTGTTGAGAAGAATCCAGCATCAGAATTTTTGAGGAATTTAGTTCAATTCATTTCAGATAGTTGATGGATTTTTTAGGCTACAATTTACACTTTACAGACATAGTTATGATGTAGTAATTAGTACTTTCGATTTTCAATTCATTCATTGGCTTTTTTTTTTTTTTTTGGGCTTAGATATTGTATAGGACACTAGGTAGGCATCTTTCTTTTTCACTTCCAAATAAATATGTTTTAATTTAATTACCTTCATAGAAGAGTTGCCGAAGGAAATAGAATATGAATCTCTGATTGAGAAAAGTTGGAAGAGTCTTGGAAAGATTTAGTATTTTTTTTAGTTAGTTTCTTCTTTTTCTTTTTTTGAGATATCAATTGTCTTAAAATAATATCTTACTACAATTTGAATGCACTTTGGAGTAGAGCTAATTAATTTACTTCTTTTTGTTGTATCTTTTTTTCCAAGGACTTTAGATTCTATTTCAGCCATTTTTAGTTGTGAGGTTATTTAGCTCTCAGTATAAAACAAAACAGGCAGTGGGCTTCACTTCTAGAATCCTCCATGGCGGATAAATATGATTTGAATTAAGAACAGGATGAGTTTATTTTAGTACTAACGATTTTATATAGCATGATTGTAACAAGGCACACCTAGCTAATTGACAGGTACCGAACTGTACAACAATAATAAATAAAACCTAACTATCACCAAAAGTAGTCAATAATCAATTCTAAATACTGGAGCAAGGACTCTAGGTGTGCGATAGATTACTTAATTCACCCTGTTCCCGAAGAGTTTGCTTAATCCGATATACCAGAATTAATTATCTGACTAAATTCACTAACTAGTAGACAGTGGCAAGCAGGGTCGTCTCCTCAGGGATTGGGGAGAAATTTGTTTCCTTTCGAGTCAAGATAAATGGGAGGTTTTAGGATTAAATGCTAATGAACTAAATAAATCAAATGTGAAAAATAATTAATTAATAGAAATAAATGGGAAAACTCTAGCCAAGGATATACTTCAGAAATGGTTCATGCACTGATCATCGATTTACAAATAATTCCAACATTTATTAAGAGATTGGTTATAGCTGTCATACACGCGATAAACAACCAGCTTTTCCTTACTTATTCGATAGTCAAGGTACGACTATTAACTATTTCTCTAATCACGAAATAACCCTAAGTACGACCGTAGGATTTAATTTCTAGATTGTATTAAGAATTAGAAAATCCCAACCCTAAATAACAAACACGCTACAAGAGTTTGTTTAAGTTAGATCGTATGTTTTCCTGACATAAACTCAATTATGCCAGTTGCTACCGAGACGAAAATAATTGAACAATTACGGATTCAACTACCCCCAATTAGCAAATAACCTACGCGAATAATTAAATATTCCGCATCTATTCAATCATACACGATAGCTATAACAACAATTAAAAGCAAAAAATATACAAATACCAATAAATGAAGGAAACAGTTAAAATAATTTAGATCTCACAGTTATTGTTGAACCAAATCTTCAGTTGTCCCCTAGACTAGAATTAGATGATTAGTTCTCCATTAATAGAGAACAAGCCATGCGAAAAAGCTATCTGGAGCTTACAAAATTGTTCCTCTCCAAATCGGCCTACAAGAAAAGAGGAGTAAGAACAATAGTAACTATTCGTCTTTTTTGTCTCTAGCCAAAGAGGTAATGAATTGATGTCTCACGAATCTTTGCTCAATTACCTAATTGATTGGTTTCCTAATACCAATCCAACTCCTAAAAAGATTCCTATTACAAATCAATTTCCTTCAACTTTTCTTTTCCTTGAGAATGATTCCCGAAATAAGAAGAGTCCTAGCAGTTAACAAATTAGGAAGTTGACTCGGATTGGAAAACTGCCCAATATCAATCCCGACTTTCTGACCTTGAATGTAGGTCTCGAATGTACCACCATCAAATTAACTGAAAAATTATCACTTTTAATCACGTTTTGCTCCTTTTTCTACAATTAGCACCATTAACCAAATATAAGTAGAATCCAACAATTAAAACAATATTTGGCTAAAATCAAGGGAAGAATAATTATAAATTTTGCAACAAATTATGACCTATCAATTTCCCCCATATCTAAACCATGCTTGTCCTTAAGCATGAGAACAACAAATTAAGCATAAAATTCAAACAATGGCTATTACTCAAATCTTTTATTGTCAAGATACAATTAAAACATATGTTAAGTATTAGTGGCAATTTTCAAGAAATATCTCTCCAATTAGTTTTCAAGATCAAGAACTCTTTCAATTTATAACTAATTAATATAAGAATATAAAATATTCAACCAGCATCCATAAGCAAATGGTTCGACTATTAAACAAAATCTCAATATTAAAATTCATTGATCAGCGGGCTAACAATTCATTCAAAACACTTCCACATTTTTCACTATTAGCACATTTTTTTTTCTAAAATATCCCCACACTTGATTGATTTTTTTTTTCAGGGGGAATGCTTAGTCTTTAGCCATTTAAGCGTTTTGACGTGAATTCCGACATTAGCCAAATGAAGGAGCCCGGTTACTCAGCCCTTATCGCTTAAAAACCACATACTCATAGCTATCGTCACTTTTTGACACGAAAATCAACACTTATGGTGAAGACCTCCGGTTACTAGGCAACGATACTAGCGGAGTATAACCGAATACTATTCATAAATAAGCACCAAATTAAAATTAAAAATCACATAAACCCGCTTTATTTCTTAAATATAGAGAACTAAGATTAATAGTTGAACCAATTTATTAAAAAAATGCTAGACAAATATTTACAATACTTAGAAAAGTTAACCACAAAATGTAAAAGTCACAAAATCTCAAATATTCATCAAAGAGATACCCTTTAATTTAATCATGTCATACTTAACACCTTAGAATGTAAAATCTTAGCAATAGAAAAATTTGAGACATCTAACCATCGTTTATCAGGAATAATAACAAATATGCACAAAGATAGGCAAAAATTGGATAAAATTCGACAAAGTCAAACAAAAAATTCCAACAAAAATGCCTACACTTGCACTTTTTTAATAAAATACCAATATACTACTCCCTCCACACCTACATCTTACATTGTCCCCAATGTAAGCAATAAAGAATAAAATACAAAGCAAAAAGAGACAACAAAACTTCCCTGATCATCAAAGGGGGGTTGTGGCACAACTGTAGGTGAGAGACAAAAGACATGTAGAGCTCGATGGCAAAACTGATGAAGATGAAGGCTATGATCGGCAGCTAAGGATGTCGGGTGGCTCACGATGGATAAGGAAGAATTAAGCGCGATGAGCAGTGATAATCAGGAATTGACGACCCACGATGAACAGCGCAATGGTGGCGATGGAATTTGAGATCCTTTGGTTGCGGTCTTGCGGCTGGAAAAGAAAAGAAAGAAATAAAAAGGAAAGGGAGAGAAGAAGAAAAGAGAGAAAGAAAGAAGAAAAAAAGAGAAAAAGAAAAAGAAAATGGAAAAAGAAAAGGAAAAGGAAAAAGAAAAGAAAAGAAAGAAAGAAAGAAAGAGAGAAGAGAGAGAAGGAAATTTTTTTTTTTATTTTTAGAACCACTGTGTTAGACGTGGGCACGCCTAACAGCCCTCGAGTCTTCTGACCAACTCTTGAAAATTAAGTTCCTTAAGCGTGACCACATGACGTAAGTACGCCTAACTACCAGAGAGTCTTCTGACCAATTTTTGAAATTGAATTCCTTAAACGTAACCACCTGACGTGGGCATGTCTAACTACTAGGTAGTCTTCTGTCCGCCAAATTAAAACCTCCTTCCTTAGGCGTGACCACTTGACATGGGCATATCTAACTGCTAGCTTCCCGCAACAAAAGCAATAAATTACTAAACGCAAATAACACTTAACAAAAACTCTAGAAACATGAGAAAACTAAAACAAAGGGTCTTGGGTTGCCTCCCAAGCAGCGCCTTTCTTTAATGTCTTTGGTTAGACATTTTCATATTTATTCACGGAGGATAAAATCGTGTAGCTCGTTTCAATGCTTCATCTTCTATGTAATCCTGATAGCCCTCGTAAATAGAGTCATTCTTGAGCACACGAGCTACGGTCTTCCATGGATTAGTAGATGACGCCAAACAAGTCAACAAGAATTTTAATTCTTCACTCACTCCTCCATCACGTGTTCTTGCTGGTTCAAGATATTTTGCCATCGCAACTCTTAACTTATTCCTGTCATGAAACTCAAAATTTTCTGGTATAATAAAGTCAATCTCATTAATAGGAATTAAAGAACAAGAGTCAGGAGAATATTGATTAAGGAACGGAGGAGATGTCACCGCATTTAGAGATTGTTCACTGGATTCATCCACTTGAACAATTTGATATTGGGGTTCCTTTTCTTGTACTTCAATTCCATTTTCAACTGCATCTTTAGATTCTTTTTCTTGAGACTCTTGCAGTTTCATGTCATTTGTCAAGATAATTGTACTCTCATCTTCTTTAAGGTCATTGATGGTCTGTGAAGGCAATTCTCCATAAATTGGAGAAGTCAATTTATTCATTGTAGATGCCAATTCACGCCTTCCATCTTCCATCTCTTTAATCATCCTTTGTGTCTCCTGTTGAATTTGATATGTGTTAGTAGCTATTAATTCAACCATTTCTTTAAGAGACATACCTGACAAGGATGATGGCTGTTGCTGTTGAAAATTGATTGGCTCTGACGTATAATTAAAGTTGGAGTTGTCCCACCATCTTTAATCATACCTGTTTGAGTAAGGGTCATACCACGTTTGAGATTGAGGTGAAAAACCTCCAAACTTATTCATGTAGGCATTCAGGTAATCTTGATATTCAAAACACATACCGGTTGAATGATTCGTGGCATAACAAATTTCACAGGTTGTAGCAGCCATTTTTTCTATAAGAAAGCTTAGCGGATCTGAATACTGATCATGAGAAAAAGCACAAGTCTCATTTTCTTTCATAAGACTAAAATCCAATCTATCACCAAAATATGAAATGTTAGCAGCCATAGATTATATAAAAAAATAAGAGAAAAAAATAAATAAATTAAAAAAATGAAAACAAGATGAACTAAAAAAGAAACAAATTAATCAGGCACTAGTCCCCGGCAACGGCGCCAAAAATTGACAGGTGTCGGGCCTATGCAATAATAATAAATAAAACCTAACTACTACAAAAAACAGTCAATAATCAATTCCAAGTACTAGAGCAGGGACTCTAGATGTGCGATGGATTACTTGATTCACCCTGTTCCCGAAAGTTTGCTTAATCCGATATACCAGAATTAGTATCTGACTAAATTCACTAACTAGTAGACAAAGGTAAGTAGGATCGTCTTCTCAGGGATTGGGGAAAATTTTGTTTCTTTTCGAAATGCTAATGAACTAAATAAATCAAATGCGAAAATAATTAATTGACAGAAATAAATGGGAAAACTCTAGTCAAGGGTACACTTCAGAAATGATTCATGCACTGATCATCGATTCACAAATAATTCCAACATTTATTAATAGATTGGTTATAACTATCATACGCGCGATAAATAACCAGTTTTTCCTTACTTATTCGATAGTTAAGGTACGACCGTTAACTATTTCTCTAACCACGAAATAACCCTAAGTACGACCATAGGATTTAATTTCTAGATTGCATTAAGAATTAGAAAATCCCAACCTTAAATAACAAACACGCTACAAGGGTATGTTTAAGTTAGATCGTATGTTTTCCTGACATAAATCCAATTATGCCAGTTGCTACCGGGACGAAAGTAATTAAACAATTACGGATTCAACTACTCCTAATTAGCAAATAACCTACGTGAATAATTAAATATTGCGCATCTATTCGATCATACACGATAGTTATAACAACAATTAAAAGTAGAAAACATACAAATACCAATAAATGAAGGAAACAGTTAAAATAATTTAGATCTCACAGTTATTGTTGAACCAATTCTTCAGTTATCCCCTTGATTAGAATTAGATGATTAGTTCTCCATTAATAGAGAACAAGCCATGCGAAAAAGCTATCTGGAGCTTACAAAATTGTTCCTCTCCAAATCGGCCAACAAGAAAAGAGGAATAAGAACAATAGTAACTATTCGTCTTTTTTGTCTCTAGCCAAAGAGGTAATGAATTGATGTCTCACGAATCTTTGCTCAATTACCTAATTGATTGGTTTCCTAATACCAATCCAACTCCTAAAAAGATTCCTATTACAAATCAATTTCCTTCAACTTTTCTTTTCCTTGAGAATGATCCCCGAAATAAAGAGAGTCCTTGCAGCTAACAAATTAGGAAGTTGACTCTGATTGGAAGACTGCTCAATATCAATCTTGACTTTCTGACCTTAAATGTAGGTCCCGAATGTACCACCATCAAATTAATTGGAAAATTATCACTTTTAATCACGTTTTGCTCATTTTCCTATAATTAGCACCATTAACCAAATATAAGTAGAATCCGACAATTAAAATAATATTTGGCTAAAATTAAGGGAAGAATAATTATAAATTTAACAACAAATTATGACCTATCATCGATGTCAATGCTAGGTAGAAAATCTGCATCATCCTTGAACATATCCCTTTTGACAAGTTAGGGAGCTAAAAACAAAACGAGGGAGATTAAATTAACCATAAGGTAGCTTTTGATACTTGATAGAAAAAGGCATAAGCCGGCTAATTTGAAATACTTGAGGAAGCTGCTGTGGACTGACGGCGAAAGCCAATTAGTACCCAATAATACACCATTTTTTAGAGATGAAAATCTGCAAGTGGTGGAATTCGGTAAGACTTTGCGGTTGTAATTGTGGGTTCCAGGCATCAAAATAATGCAACAAAGATTATTCAAGAATATATAAGGTTGATTGGTAAGAAAACTTTTTATACAACTTCAGGAGAAGATGACAATGTGGTGCAGCTAGCATAAGGTATGCAACAATCGTAGTTTAGTGCAGATTGTTTAGAGATGGAAATCTGCAAGTGGTGGAGTTCGGTAAGACTTTGCGGTTGTAATTGTGGGTTCCAGGCATCAAATTAGTACACAATAATACACCATTTTTTAAGTGGTGGAGTTCGGTAAGACTTTGCGGTTGTAATTGTTACATTATTCAAGAATATATAAGGTTGATTGGTAAGAAAACTTTTTATACAACTGCAGGAGAAGATGACAATGTGGTGTAGCTAGCATAAGGTATGCAACAATCGTAGTTTAGTGCAGATTAGGTGTCAGATGTGAAAGTAATTTAGTGCTTTTTGGGCTCATTCCAATATGATTATGGTCAGATGCCAGTAACGAAGCATGAGTTTTGCACGTGACCATGAGATTTTTTATTTGGATAAAATATAAAAAAGCCCCTTAAGGTTAAGTGAATATACAAAAAAGCCACCTATAGTTTCAAAACATACACTTCGATACCTCGTGGTTTGAACTAATTTAAAAAAGCAATAAAAATCGTCAGAATTAATGGATTTGAAATACACGCACTTCTTTTGCGAGTATTTGTATCAGAAATAAATAAATTTTTAATTGATATACCTATTATACCCTTAGAGTTATAATACAGAAAAATCCCCTATAGTTAAGCAAATCTATAGAAAAAGTCCCTTATAGTTTCAAATCATATAATCCAGCATCTCGTGGTTTGAACTAATATGAAAAATCGACAAAAAATCATTTAAATTAAAGAGTTTGATGTTTCTTGACATGGAAAATAATTTTTTAAATCAAAATTTTTAGCTAATATACCTATTAAACCCCTTAGAACTCATAAAATTTTCAAAAACAATCCAAAACTCCCAAATACGACTCACCTTATTTCTATACATAAAATAAATAAACAAAAGTTTCCCAATAAAACTCACCTTGTTTGTATACACAAAATAAATAAATAAAAGCAAAATATAACCATAGAGGATTTTTCCGTAGGTTGGCTTAATCACAAGGGATTTTTCCATAAGTTTGTTTAATAGGATGGCTGTTAGAAGGTCTTTTATTGCTTATATATATTAGGCAACTCACTTGCATCAACCCAACAAAGAAATATCATCCAAATTACATTGTTTAAGATATTTGTCTACTGCTAAAACCCAACCAAAATATGTATGTCTATTTGTGCTTATAGCTGTCAATATGGCAAAACTGTCGCCATCAATCAGATATCTCTCTAATATTCTGCCATTATTTAACAATTCATATATATGAATAAATTTTTTTCTCTCTTCTGTCAAGTTTTTCTGGCCTTCTTGGTTGATTGACCAATCAAATCCTTCAATCTGACAACCCGTAGCAATCAACAAATTTGACAAAATTCCTCTCCGATCTCTACTTTCACACTCGCAACAATTTAACAATTTCTGGACCAATCTTATGATCAAATCCTTCACTAACTACACATTTCAAAGTTAAATTTGTTGTCTACTTCGATTAACTAAATACTTTTCGACAACTTTATGTCCTAATTCTCTGACAATAGAAACGCCCAAGACTAACCTCATAATCTAGCTCTAATACCAATTGTACAACCCAACATTTTAGGATTCTAATAATAATCAATATGTGCAAGGTTACGGAATTGAAGGGATAAAACAAAACACTCAAAACATATTTGGGAGAGAAGAAAATAACCAACTCACAATATTATTAAACAATGAAGAAAGTTACACCATAATAGAAAACGTGACAAACTCTACTAGATTCTCTCTAGAAAACACCCTAAATAATGTCCTATTTATAATCTACCAGATTTGTTTGGAAAGAAACCACTTGCATAAGAAATTACCAAATAAAACATAAATTCCTAAATTGCACAACTATTAAAACCTAACTCCAATAAAAATAATAAATAAATAAATAAACACTTTTAGATTTGGTTTAGTTTGCCAACACTTTTCTTCATTAGAAATTCCCAAACAAGTTGACGACAAAAATGTTAGGAAGAATTAAGGACATAGGAAAAATTGAAGAAATTAAGACTCTGCAAATTCAATACGTGGAAATCCATAGAAAATTTTTTTGGAAGATGCAAAAGCATTAGTAAACCGAAGAAAATTTTTTGTGATTATGTGTTACAATCTTATAATTTCCAGAGAAAGTTGCAGTTTTAGTCTCTAATGTTTGGTCTATCTGCTAAATTGGTCAGTGACCCATCTTAAAGTGATAATCCATCTTTTTGAATAAACAATTCAAAAGTGAATTAAAGAATGATTAAAGGTAAAGGGTTCCTGCTTAAGCTTCTCAATCATAGCATGCAGTGATTGGCATTTGAGGTGGGCATAAGGTGTAAACTGACGAGGGAAGTTAACAAATATTCGTAGGTCCTATGCAGACTCCATCGTTGTACATATAAACAAATCTTAATTCTGAAATAAAAAAAAATATGATATAATGGAAAATATTGTGAGGATTTACATCATTTTACTTTTTATACTTGAGGCATATGTCGTGATGAGGAATAATAGATTCATTCTATTCCTTAGTGCTTCAGTGTATACACTTTGTATAGTTTTTTTGGCCGTTATCCACGCATTGTTAAGGTATACCATATCATTATAACTTACCATTTTGAAAAGAAAACAATATAAAACAAATATGACAAAGAAATTCAATTTAATTCTATGATGTTTTACTAGTCACCTATGTCTGCGATTTGAGTCATCGATGAATAGGTGAAATACCCCACGACTGCTCTTTTTTGAAAGGAAAAGAATAAAAGCAAAATAAAGAAGGTAAAATAATTATTAAATATTTAATAAGACTTTCTGGCTTGCGTCCACAAGGCATTTGTGTCCAAAAATATCCACACGACAATTTCTAGGTACCAAGTGTGATAAGTAACGCGTTTTTCCTAGGGACAAGCTGAGAGTTTGAGACCCCTTGCAAGGAAATGGATGTCTTTTGACTGTGATTTTATCTTGAAGTTATGAGAAATAAAAAAACTACAGCTTTCTGAGATATTCTACGATTGCAACAGCGAAGTCTCACCAAACTACTCCACCACATGCAGATTTCCATATCTAGGAAATGGTGGACTATTGTGTACTAATTATCTGTTGAAGTGGAAATGTGCAAAGGTTTTGGAATCAAGTATATTGGACTGTTTACCCTATTGTCTTTTCGATACGTATTCGCTTGGAAATTTCTTATTCTCATGCTTTATCCCCACCGCCACATGAGAAAAGATGTTAACAGCAAAGGATGTCCAAAAAATGAAAGAAAAGCGGAATGCAGCATATAAAATGAAAATGGCTTTCTTACTCTTAATTTAAGATACGAGACAAATAAATAAGTACACATTAAATCCCTATTTAAAAAATATTTAATTACAAAATCCAAAGAATAAGTGTATCATATTTATTTAGATTTACATGTTTGGATTGCAAATTTTTTCAAAAAAATTATTACGTTTTCCGTGATCATATTTTTCAATCACCTTTCTACCTTACATATGTCAAATCATTTTCAGAAAATAGTAATCCAAACGAGATTGAATTCGAAACTCGTAGTATAAAACCTACTTACCAAATATCCCTTAAACTTTAAATAGTTTTTTTTTTTGAAGGATAAAATTTTAAATAGCTAATGCAAGAAACATTTTGGGTCTATCGTGTTGGTAAATTGAAATGTGGGGCAAAAAGTGGAGCTGTGTGGAATGGATCCTTTTACCTGTATACCGTCTAATATCTAGCAATAGTAGAGTAAAAGTTGTGGACTACATTAAAAGATGTAAAGTAAATCGTCAAAAGCTGTAAATCAAGCTCAAAGAGTCAAGACCCAGTAGGAGTAGTACCAAGGAAGCAATCCCTTTCTCCAGAGTAAAAAAATACATATATCCTTTCCGAATCCATATTCCAGAATCGAATAATCATCCTTTATTTATTCACTATTATATATGTTTAATACTTAGTTACGTAATGGATCACGGAATCCAGCACCAGTTGATTAAGAAGTTACTCAATAATTCTTCTTTTCGACGTGGATCCGACGCGAATCTGTAATCTTCTTGGTCTCCAACACTGCACACTTTTGTCCTTTTATTTCAACCAAAATTTAAATAGTATCAGTTGTTTTCTATTCTACATATTTCAAGGATTAATTTCACTTTACACCGCTCAATTATGCCTGAATTCCTACTTAAACCACTGAACTTTAATTAGTTTATTAAAGGATAATATTTGTCTCACTTTGGTCTTTTAATGTACAAATTCTGTCCTATTTTAATTCCTAAATTATAAAATCTATTTCACTTTAATCCTAAAGAACGATATTTGTCTCACTTAAATATAATATCTATCTCACTTTTGTCATTAATTTTACCAAAGTGGGACAAAATTTTTATTTTAAGGACTAAAATGTCTCATTTTAAAATTTAGGAATCAAAGTAAAAATCTGAGCATGGGTAAAAGGTGAAAAGTGGAATTAACCCTATATGAATTAGAGGAATGTGTTTTATTTTTTATTACCATTGTTTGGATGTATTATTTGAAATATTATTTGGAATAATTACTTTAATACTTTTTGTGATGTGATGTATGTGAGATAAAAAAGTGATTGAAAATATAAAAAAGTGGGTTAGAAAATGTGTTTATAATGCAAGCCAAATATTATTTGAGATAATTTGTTATCCAATTAGAATAAAAGCAAAGCAGTTTGACGCGGTTGTTGGTAGTCATATGAAAAAATCCAAACTGTTTTCTGATGTTCTTGTTCAGCATCCAGCAGTGATTTTCATTCAATTCTGACCACCCAACCTATATATTTTTGTATTCGTTTCGAGCTAAAGAACTCATGACAATATATAGGCAAACAAAATTCCCAACCTTTTTCCTTTGTTTTGCTGGAAAAAATGCAACAGTTTTTTTTTTTTTTTTTTTGAAAAAAAGGACTGAAATGCATTGTCAAGTTAGAAGTGCAGAAAGTGCACTTCATTTATAAGTTTTGTGGAGCCATGAATTTCAGAAGAAGATAAGGCCCATACACAAAGTTACAAAAGAACACAACGGAGAGATACAGAAACAGAAGAATCTTTTCTTAATGATGTTTCCAACTCCTAAAGACAGCTCAACAATAAGTGTCCCATTTGTAATTCTTGACAAATGATAAATAATAATACTTTATGGTTTTTCCAATCTGTTCCCCACAAGATAATCCTATCAAGAAAGGGGCTGAGCTGAGCGTGAAAGCTTAAAATTATCACCCATCGCCTAAGTAGTGTATATTTTTGCAGAAAAAAATGAGAATTTGATTTAAATAATTGTTTTCAAGGCTTTTCTGAAAACTATTATATTTTAGCACCTTTATTAATAAATAAATTCGTGAGATAAATAGATAGTAGATTAACGTGTTCAAAATTTTATTGTGAAGCATGTTTGTGAATACCATGATCTAGACAAATTTCTTATACTTTAAATGCATGTCACGATGAGGAATAGATTCATTCTATTCCACGGTGATTTAGTACACACTTTTTATAGTCTTTTCAACTTTGTCTCCAGTCTAAGATAACTCTCTTTGGAGATATGATAGGTAACGCATTTTTACAACGGACAAGTTGAGACCGTCCTTCCGAGTAATTTGAAAGTTCAGAGCAGCTTCCTTTCCTCGAGCATTTCAAATAGTACTTAATAGATTCACCATTAATTGAATTAATTTAATTCAATAGACGAATTAGAGGTTTTTCAATTTCGCTTAAAATCTTGAGTTGGTGGTAGAGCAGTTTATTCCCAGGCATGGAATCCAATTACCAAATACCCCTTCCATTGCATATACTCGATGTAAGAAACGTTTGGGGCCTACCGTCTCAATACCTTAGCAACAATAATTAAATAAAAGTTGGCTGGGAAGACTTAAAGTCGTCAACTCCATCAAGAAAACAAGTAGTATATAAACAAAATGTAGTAGGAGTGGTCCTAAGTAACCAATCTGGTTGTCCGCCTGTGTATCAACCTTCTATTTGCAACCAAATATCCTTTCCAAATCATATTAGTAGTATTCTATCCTCGCAACATTTTATTGCCAATACTCCTTGTACCCCAAAAACAAAAAAGCAATGGCTGAATTGCTTGTTCCAAAGATAATAGGTGAATTGGGTGATGTTGCCGTGAAGCAGTTTGGGGCGAAGGTCAACTTGGTGATGGGGGTCGAAGAAGAGGTGGCAAATATCTCCTCTAAGTTGGCAACCATTGAAAAAGTGCTGCATGATGCAGAGAGACGAAGGCTGAAGGACAGAAGTGTTGGAATTTGGCTAGAAAAGCTTGAGGACATAACATATGAGATGGATGATGGCTGGACGAATGGAACGTCAAGATTCAGAAACCAGAAAATGAGGGACTAATCAGAATGCCAGAATGCAGCCTACACTGCGGAACAAGGTTCGTTCCTTTCCCCATCCCTTTGTTCTTGTCTCAAACAAGTTCCTGTGCGTAGTGATATAGCTCAGAAAATAAAGAAAATAAATGAACAGCTAGAATTAACTTGAAAGAGGCAGATCAATTCAAGTTTTATTACAAGTGGGGGGATTCTGATTCTCATGATTTTCAGCGAAATTATACTACTCAATCATAGACAATTAGAGGTCTATGGTCGAGCAGCTGATATGGAGAAGGTTCTTGACCAAATTTTGTCCAAGAGTAGCAGTCAAGGAAGAGATGGGGCTCAAATTATCTCTATAGTAGGGCCGTCGGGGTAGTGGAAAGACCACACTTGCCCAGCTGCTCTTCAATAATGATAAAGTGTAGAACCACTTTGAACTTAAAAAATGGGTTTGCGTATCAGATCCTTTCGATGAGAAAAGGATCGCCAGAGCAATCCTTGAGAGTCCAGGAAAGAGTTCTCCTGATTTGTCAGAGTTGGAACCACTGCTTCAATTGTTGAAAGAAACTTTTTCCGGTAAGAGATTCCTGCTTGTCCTAGATGATGTCTGGACAGAGGACGACTCAAAGTGGAAACCTTTCCAATACTCTCTCAAGGATGGGGCTCTCGGAAGTGTAATCTTGGTGACAACAAGGAGTCATAGAGTGGCCACAGTGGTGGGAGGCCGTGAGTACTTCAACAATTTGGCAATGCGTTCCTTTTTTCAAGAAATTCGAAAAGCTGAAACTTATCAACGTATGAAGTGCAAGATGCATGACATAGTGCATGATTTTGCACAATTTCTCACAAAAAATGAATGTCATGCACTTGCTGGAATTGGAAGAAATTCATCTAGTGAAAGAGCCCGTCATCTAATGTGGCTAGGCACTAAGGAGACGTTTAGTTCTCTAGTTATTGATTTTGGAAGGCTCAGGAGCTTGTTAACTTTTCCACGTGGAAGAGTAGTTTCCCAAAATCTATTCTGCAATTTGAAATCCCAGCCGAGATCGGAAGATTGATTCATCTTTGGCACTTGGACTTAAGTCATAATCCTTTCAAGGAACTGCCAGAGGCTATATGTGATCTATATTATCTGGAAACTTTGGATATTAATCATTGTAGAATGCTTTCATGCATACCCCAAAGGATTGAAGGCCTTGTACACTTGAAGCACCTTTTCAATCATATTACCTATGAAGTACATCAAATTCCACAAGGACTGGGGAAGCTGACGTCACTTTGTAGTTTGACTCGGTTCATTGTCAGGAGCAACTCTAATGATTTGGCAATTTTGAAGGACCTGAACCAACTGGAAATATTGAAAGCTGTAATTGAAGGAGAAGTATATTTTGGAAGTGCAGAACTTGGAAAGAAAGTCAACATGCGTGAAATGACTTTGTTCTTTAGATTCGGGGTCCACTTTATAGAAACTCCAAGTTGCATTGAAAATATGGAACCGCTTCCAAACTTGGATCGACTTGCGCTAATTGGCTACCCAGGAACCTAGTTACCAAGTTGGCTTGTGACGAAGTCTCATGCCAATAACTTGACGAAGCTAGTTGTCGAGCAGCCCTGCAATATCTCATCCTTGCGTGCCTTGTGGAAGCTATCATCCCTAGAAGAGCTTACGCTTCTGGTAGTGAAAAAGCTGGAATGTTTGGGTAAAGAATTCTTCGGAATCATAAAAGCACTACATGAGAATAGTCGTGATGCTCTTGATACATTGTCAAACTCCGAGTCAACATTCTCATCTGAAGCAGTAGCATTTCCGAATTTGAGAAAATTACGTCTTGATTACTTTCAAAATTGGACAAATTGGGAAGACTTAAGTGAAGATGATGAAGAAGTTGCTGTCTCTATCATGCCATGTTTGGAGGGGCTAAAAATTAAAGACTGTGAAAAGCTTGAAATTCTGCCACATCGCATCCTCAGAAAGACATCTCTCAAAAATTTGGAGATTCAACGTTGCAACAAGTTGAGGGATCGTTACTCTGACAAAACAGGAGATGACTGGATAAAGATATCACACATTTCTCGAGTTGAGATATCTGATTGATATTAATCTACCCAGGTGATGGTTATTTACACATTTTTTTATGTACCTATCATCTTTGAAGTCAAATAATTACTAATTACAACAAACAAAGGCTGCTTTGTAGACTATGACATGTGCTTAATAATGAATCAAGTGGTAACAGAGCACTTGATTAATGAAAATATGAAATATTCATTAATAGTTTAGAATGATTTTTTTTATTAAGAAGATGCAAGTCATTGATTAGTAAATACAACACTAAATTTCTAACAATATGTAACTGTAAACTCTTGAGTTTGAAATTCCATTTATATCTTGTCTTTTTATCCTTTTTTTTTTTTTGCTTTTGTCCTTTGTTTTCTAGATAATACTCATCGGTGGCTCAAATTGAAGCTACAGCAGAAGGTATTGGGGGATCAACCTCTACGTCAACTTTTGACTTGGTTTCATGTAAAATTTCAAATAATTGTAAATATGGTTGAAGAGGCACATCCACTTGCTTTGTTCAAAATCATTTGTTGAAAGCGTCTGTAACTTTACCAATTTCCAGATTAAATTTCAAGCGGTTACACAACTAGCCTTTATTTATTTAAATTATTATTGCCCTATTGTATGTAAGTTTGTGTACATTTAATAAAGAAGAAAGTTTGTACATTGTGCTTATCTATATAGTGTATTATTGACAATCTATTATTAGCGCACCTATTTTATGGTATTATTCTAAAAATAACATGAATTCAAATTTGAAATTCAAATAATACACATGTTGCATACATCCAAAACTATTAGTAATAAAAAAAATCACTACACTGTGAGTGCATAAAAAATTAATCCTTATTCTAATGGTTAAAAGTTAACAACTTGACAAATTATTCTTTATCTTGTTTTCTTTCTTAAAAAAATGTTTACGTAGATAATTGGAATAACAAAAACTCAGACTACAAAAATGCATGCACACTTAAAGGCACCAAAACTCATGACACTTTTATAGTAGTAGTAGCACTAGTAGTTCTAGCAGTAGTAATGGCAATGATTTGTCAATAATACTTTCTTCTAAAAGTGAATGGACAAATTAGCTTTTTTTTAAAATTTTTTTAAGAAGGGAAGGGGTGAAATTTAAGAAACAGAAAGGGGATAAGGTGACTAGAACAAAATATCATAATAAATCTTGACAATTTCATTCAAAAGACAAAAGTTACTACCAGCCGAATTTTGAACTCAAAAGTTTGTAAGCCATATCATAATAAATCAATTATTTGCATACTTCACATATATGAACCAGTTTAACAAACTATCCATGTTCCAAAATTGAATATCATCCTTTGTTTATTCACTATTATATATGTTCAGGAAAATGCTGCGGTGACTATCGTTATGGTAACTAAATAGTTTTTACCTGATATAACAAGTTATTATACTTTTAGCGACCATTTGATTACCTGTTGGACTTATCTACCTAAATAGGATAATGCCTAAAAATAAGGAAATAAATTTCTCATCTAAAATAGTAAGTTAACCGTAATAATTTGTAACTTTTGTGTCTCAAAAGGTAAATTGGAATAAATATGAAACTTACTTTTTAAATAGATAAATTACTCTTTTATATCGCAAACATACTTTTGAGAGAGTAAGTTTAGTTCAAGTAATAGTAAGTTTTTATACATAAATAGTCATTCTTACTTATAACATAGTAAATTTGATTAATGACCAAAACTTACTAATTTATGGCACAAATGTACTATTTTGCTTAAAAAAACTTATACCAAACCAATACTAGGAAGTTTATTTGAAATAACAATAAAATATTTTATTAATGATTAAAACTTAGTACCTTAGTTAGTAAGTACTCGTAATATACTTATATAATATATGATTATATGTATAATTTAAAAGTTTTTGTATTTATATATTTTAAAATACTATGAAAAATATTTTGACCTTTCACATAACCTTATAAAAGAATAAAATTTTGTCGCATTATAATTTTGAATAATTTTTGAAAAGTTTAAAAGTTTGGATAATATTAACAACACATCTTCCTAGTTATATATGGAATATCACTTATCTATGTAATTCCTATAATTTAAAACCTATTAATATAATAAGATGATAAAGTTTTAATATATTTATTGTCTAAGACACAAGAAATAATAAGAATTAAACTTGTATTAATTAGACCTAGCAAAATGAGAGAAATAGTGTAACAATTAATACAACAATAAAAATAATAGAATTAGTATAACAAAATTAGTATAATCTGGATTTTTTTTTTCTCTGGAGATTGTTCACGAATATAAGCTCCAACCACTAAACAAAAATCACATGCATATATAATCTATTGTAGAATTTAAATTAAATTTAGTTCATGTACAAAATGATCCAAAATAATTAGCACACTCCGATACCATATTATTTTAACAAAAAAATTTTTTGCCGAAAGTCTCCAATATCCATGATATATGTATGAGAGATATTTTACCACATTTTTATCTCTTTATTTCCCATATTTGTATCTCATGTCTAATCATTGATGTTAATTTGAGGAAGAATATTTTTTATAATAAAATCATTTTGAATTTAATTAACAAGTTGAGATTTTTTAAAATAAAATAAAAGTGAAATATTTTGGGAACTTATTTTTTATTTTTCTAAAATTAAAAGATTGCTATTTTTGACCAATTGTTGCCATTAACATTTCATTTTCTAGACTAATTTTTATCAATGTAAAATTAGTTTAGTTAACAATAATTGAAGTTCTGTTGGTCTAAGGATTGGCATGCTATTGTTGTTATTTTACATGTAAATATATAACCTAAGTAATAAAATAAATAATAGCTACTTAAAAAAAGGAAATAGATGCTCAATTGATTGCATTCAAACTATGAATTCTGTTAGTGCATAATTGCTAAATTATATTTTTATTTATAAGAAATCAATATGCATCATATATTGACAAGGACTAAATTACTGATTACTTAACAAATCATATCTAAACACATGATGTGATATATATTGCATTTGGTCACCTTTATACTCATACCATTTTCCTTTCTTTCTATTTATATTTTAAAGGTGCAAAATACTCTTGATTATATTAGTGAAAATGCATAAAATCTTTTACAAAATTATTTCAATTTATTTACAAAATATTAGTAGTTTTAGGAGAAGCAATGCATTGTAGGAATGGTTTACTAATTTTTTAGTAAACATAACTACTACATTAAAAAGTTAAAAAAAACTTGATGTTATTATGCTTTAATTAGGAGTGCTTTTGAAGAGAAGAATTAGGGGATTAATTTCTTTGATTCAAGAACTTTTAGAGATTATAATTATCAAAAGAAAAAAGAATTTTTAGAGATTGTAACTCTCTTATTATTTGATTTAATAAATTTGATATTTGTTCAAGTTTTCATGCCTTTTATTTTCGGCAACGAAATTAGTGCTTATAGTTAGATACAAATATGATAAAATATCCCTCATATGTATGTAATAGATATTTGGGACTTTTAGTAAAAAAAATTTTTGTTGTTAAAATAACATTATATCATAGTACGCTAATTATTTTTGAACCACGTGAACTGAATTTAATTTAAATTATATAATAGATTATATGTGCAAGTGATTTTCATTTAATTGTTGGATCTTATTCTTATAAACAATCTCCCAACGAAAAAAGTTCAGATCATACTGATTTTCTTATATTAACTGTTATACTAATTTTGTCATTTTTATTGTTATATTATTTCTCATTTTGTTTGGGCTTTAACTCTTATTAATTCCTGTGTCCCAGATGTAAATTTATTAAAACTTTATCATCTTATTATATTCGTAAGTGTTAAATTATAAAAATTGTGATATATAAACAAGTGATATTCTATATATAACTAGGAAGATTTGTTGTTGTTGTTATTCAAACTTTCAAACTTTTCAAAAATTGAAAATGATTAAAAACGTATACTATGCCAAAATTCTATTACATATTTTACAAGGTTATCTGAAAAGTGAAACTACTTTTCATAGCAATTTAAAATATATAAATACAAAAAAAAATTAAATTATACCTATAATTATGTATTATATAGGTATATTACGAGTACTTACTAACTAAGGTACTAAGTTTTAATCATTAATAAAACATCTTATCATTATTTCAAATAAACTTCCTAATACTAGTTTGAGATAATTTTTTTAATGTAAAATTGTACATGTATTCCAAAAATCAGTTTATCCGTTTGGATTAGCTGTTTTTGAGGGGTATTTTCAAAAAAAATTATTGTAACAGAGTTTTTAGAATATATTTTGAGATATTTTTAGAATATACTTTGGGATATTTAAGAGTAATAGAGTTTTTAGCATATATTTTGGGATATTTTTTAAACATTAAAAAAATGTAGACTACTTTTTAGAGTACTTTTTAAAAATTTGTATAGTATTTGAAAATTTAATTTTTGAAAAACTGATGGATCCAAATAGAGGAAGTTTTGATCATTACTCAAATTTACCATGTTATTAGTAAGAATTACTATTTATGTATAAAAACTTACTGTTACTTGAACTAAACTTACTCTCTAAAAAGTAAGTTTGGGATATAAAATAGTAATTTATTTATTTAAAAAGTAAGTTTAACTTTTATTCCAATTACCTTTTAAGGTATAAAAATTACTAATCTATTAAGGTTAACTTACTATTTTAGATAGGAAACTTACGTCCATATTTTTAGGTGCTATCCTATTTAGGTGAATGAGTCCAACAAATAATCAAATGGTCGCTAAAAGTACAACAACCTGTTATATTAGGTAAAAACTATTTCATTACCATAACTATCGTTACTAAAGCATTGCATTGTCCGTATGTTCAATACTTAGTTCAATATATGCCTTCCCCATCCCTGCTTCCTAATCATAACCCTTCCTGATAAAAACAATTTTTAAAAAATAATTGAAAAATTCAGACATGTATTTATATTCAACTCCAGTAGTTAGTTACATTTTGATTCTTTCTATAAAGGCTGTTAAATCATTTAATCATTCAACAACAGAACCTTGCCCAATGCTACTGGATTGCTACTTAAGTTACCACGCTTGACAAGAAACTAGCACCAATTTTCACCACCAAGTTTGTTTACAAATTAACAAAAGTCCCCACAAACATCAAATTAGAAACCAAAGTAGTGCATGAGAGTATAGAAGAAACTGTCATATAAGGTTTACAAAAATCCCAACAAACATTCCATGCAACCCAATGTAGCCCACGACTGAATGCATGCAGGGAATTACAACACAAAATCTTTGGAGTAAGGAATCCTATTCTGCCTGCTGAGAAGGATTCAGAATAGAAGAATTACAACAGTACAAAGCTCTAATGTTGGTCGACAGCATCTGCTTCCTAAAATTTCAGATGGTGTTCAAACAAAGAAGCCATTTCAATCTGCAATACAACTCAAACAAGGAAACCAATTCATCCTTGGTACCGGATCATGAATAGACATTATTAGAGAGGAAAATGCAGATCAGGAACATTTATTTCTAAACTATGACACAACTCATTATTTTGTCAGACCCAGGATACAAAACGGACATCATGCCATTAAATATGCTATGACAGCAAAAACAGACTCTTCCTGCGAAAGTTTCTTACTCATAAGATCATGACCTAAAGAAGGACAAGATTATGAGCAATGATCAACCAGAATTTGATTTAGAAAGCTACCGATAACTACTTGCACTGTCATAAACTAGATCCAACTCCAAACCAATAAAAGCTAGATATTTTAGAGTCCTGCTGAGAAACTCCCAACATCACAGAGAGACCCACCAATGGTCGTTATGGAGTTCAACCCTTATTTGCCTTCTAACTCCCATTTTTAACTCAAAAAATAATTTATTTTGGATGATCGATACCTCATTGCTTAAGTAAGAAGGCCCTTTCCAAGCATTCCTATTGGCTGTATTATACTAAATTATATTGAAAGAAGGCCAGTTACAAGGGCAAAACCCAGTAGAGATGGAGAAATTCGTCAAATCACCCCTTTCCAATGCAACCAAACCAAAAAGGAAAATAGAAAAAGGTTCTTTATTGATGACATTTGATTTAAACGGAACTCAAACTAGATACTATTCACAAAGTAAACAATTTGCCAGACAGCAAATAAATACTCCATGGAGTAAAATGACAAGAAAATGAAGAGACAAGAAAGCAACTCAACAAAATGAAATTGACTTACAGCTGTCAGCGCTGCTTCAGTACCTTTATTTCAGGACTTACCACCAGATCGATTGAGAGCCTGCATTTATCATAATGTAACTTTAAGAAATGGGGTACCAATGGGAAAAATTGTAGAAAACTGGTAAAGATCAGGGCGACAATTTCCGTCAGCATAGAAATTTGACCAAAAATTACCCATAGGAAGATTATCATATTCAGCAACATGACAATTATATGATGAACTCTCTTATGATTTTCAATGCAATAACTCCCATGAAAAAGAGTATAGGAGATCAGAAAGGTCAACCATGAGTTTTCATCGAGTTGTATTAAGCAGAAGAGAACCTGCTCCATGTCATCACAGGTCAAAACACCAAATATGCATGGAACACCTGGAATTCATTTAAAGGAAAATTAAATATTTCACAATTAAGGTACTGTAAATGTTTTGAGGCTGCATTCCACGGACAGAATTGTCTGTATTTGAAACACAAAAATGAAGTTATAAGTGTGCACACAACGAAGCAAGTTGATGATTCCTAAACACTTCAAGTACCAGTTATGAGGTATGTATCCGTAAGTTCCTACACTAAACAACTTTCTCATCTTCTGACATTTGAGAATATAAGAACCTCTGCTTCTGTGTCTATGAGCACAAAATGGGAAAAACCATGAACATGCAGTGCACTTATTACAAATCAGACAATTTCAAAGTGGTTCCAAGTTGCAATAAACCATGAACATCTTTCAACAACACAAGATGAGTGCTTTTAACACAAAAGCCATCTGTCAACTAGGCAAAAATTTCCATCATTGCTACCACCTATGGATCTGTAGTATTACACAGTTACCAATCTTTTGATTCCTTTCTTAACAAAACTTGTTTAACTAAGCTACTAACTCTTCCAACTGCATAATACAATATGCTAATGGAATTTAGTAAACTAAAGAACTTTTCAACCTTAAGACTAGTATGCTACACCGGAGGCGCTAAGAAAGAGCTTTCTTTAGTGATCCCAAATTAACAGCCACTTTTCAAATTTTATTCTCAATCTATAGACAGTGGCATCAGACTAGGCTCCATTTGTAGCATACATGCTTGACATAAGTGTGTACTTTACAACCTTGTTCAGCTCAAAAGCAAAAAGCTTTGATTAGAAAGAAGTTATAAACAAATAATCCAAGGACGCTAAATATTAACATCATCAATATCCCAATCTACGAAATCTAAGGCAGCTTAGTTATCAGAAAGACATGTAGGGAAAGAAAGAACGTTAGCATGATTAGAAACAAAAGTTACAAACAAATAATCCAGGTAAGCCAAATATTAACATCATCAATATCCCAATCTATCTCTCTCCATCTCAAGCTCTCTCAAATCTCTAACCAAAAGTGAGATTGAGATGCTCTAGACCTAGAAGTTGATTTCGGTCTCACCATGTCTGCTAACAGTCAACCCAATCAACCAGAGATAGAGACTCCAACAATTATAGAAACTAGCAGATGCTATTAGCAAAAGAAACCCAGCAAAAACCAAATCACAGGCAAAATCGCAATTGAGTTGATCATCAATTTAAATCAGTAACCAGAGTGTTCTCAACAAATCAACCGAATGCTACCAATCCCAACAAGTAATTCAAGCGGCTAGGTTTTCTAATTCAACAGGCAATTTCAGAAATAACTCAACCACAATCCCAATAGAAGCCTCAACGACATTAGCAAATGAAAGCAAACGTTAGAATGACCCCAAGAATTCAATCAAATTTACCCAACTTGAATAAGCCACGCAAGTGTCAAAGAGCCTTCCCAATTCGACAAACAAAAGTAGGACTGAAACACCCAAAGCCTCAACAGAAATCCTAAGGAATTTAGCACTCAGTGGATGACTATAGTACTCCAACAATTCACGCAACAAATACAGCAGCAAAATAGACCCCACCTGACTCTAAAATTGTCTTACTCACTTAAAATTGCAGAATCACCAATAATGGTTGCTGACCAAGTTGAATTAAAGGAGTTGAAGGAATACCTCCACCTTGACGACTACCTGGAGCGAAGGTGCGGCAAAGGAAGAGATGGCCCACGATGTCGATAGGGAGAGGAGATGGCGGCAGCGGCGGCTGTCGTGACGGCGTTGATGGAGGCGTGAGGCGGAGCGCGCGGTTGGGGCGCGCAATGGTGGTGATGGGCCGCGCCGTGCGGCAGCTGTGTGCTCAGGTGGAAGGTGATGGAAGAAGGTGGCGGTTGTGGGAGGGGGATGAGCGCGGAGGGGTCAGTGTGGAGGCGAGCTGCAGTGAGGCGGCGGACGACGGAGCCAGGGGGCTTGGCCGGCGAGGACGTCGAGCGAGGGGGTAAGCGCGAGGTGCGCGGACAAGGGGGAGAGGTGTAGCGAGTTGCGATGGTGGAGATGGCGGCGTGCGAAGGAGCCTCGGTTGACACAGAGGAGAATAGGGGAGAAGAAAGAAAGAAGAAAGAAAGAAAGAAAAAGAAAGACAAGAAAGAAGGAAAAAGAAAAAGAAAAAGAAAGACAAGAAAGAAGGAAAAAGAAAAAGAAAAAGAAAATAGTATTTGTATTTTTTTTTCTTTGCTTTTCCATTTTATTTTTTTTTCTCTTTTTAGAATATTTTTTTTACGGGAAGACTCTCCCTTTTTTTTATTTAATTACTAAAAAAATTTTTTGAAATTTTTTTTTATATATAATTTTTTTTATTATTGTCAAAATTTATTTTTGAAATTCAAAAGTAGAGATTAACAGAAAATCAATAATCGTTCTTGAGTTTTTTTGAATACTTACCTTTCCCGCGAACATGAAGCGGGCACGTCATGAAGGCACGGAATCTGGAGCTCTCCAAGTTACTTGAAGCGGGCACGTCATGAGGGCAAGAACCCCTTCTGATGATTCTGACCATGAGCTCTCCATACGTCATTACGCGGGCACGTCATGACAGAAGGACACCTACAAATCATTAAAAACGAAAATTGAAACCATGAATCAGTCAAATCCAAGGAAAAATATATTTAAACTAATGAACAAAAATGAACAAATAACTAAAAGAAATTGGGTTGCCTCCCAATGAGCGCCTTTCTTTAATGTCTTTGGCTAGACATCATCATGTTTTGTTCATGGAGGATAAAATCTTGTGACTCGTCTTAATGCTTCATCCTCTATATAGTCCTGATAGCCCTCGTAAATAGAATAATCCTTGAGCACACGAGTTACGGGCTTCCATGGACTAGTAAATGGCGCCAAACAAGTCAATGATAATTTGCAATTTTCCACTCACTCCTCCATCACTTGCATTTATTGGTTCAAGATATCTTGACATCGCCACTCGTAATTTATTCATGTCATGAAATTCAAAATTTTCTGGTATAATAAAGTCAATTTCATTAACAGGAATTGAAGAATAAGAGTCAGGAGAATATTGATTAAGAAATGGAGGAGATGTCACCGCATTTGGAGATTGTTCACTGGATTCATTCACTTGGACCGGTTGATATTGGGGTCTCATTTCTTGCACTTCACTTTCCTTTTTAACTGCATCTTTAGATCCATTTTCTTGAAACTCTTGCAGTTCCATGTCATTTGGCCGGATAATTGCACTCTCATCTTCTTCAAGGTTGATATTGATTTGTGAGGGCAATTCTTCAAGGTGAGAAGCTAATCGTGCTATCCTGGATGTCAATAGATGCACTTGATCCGCCATTCCGGATGTCAATAGTTGCACTTGATCTGCCATGTTACGAATACTCGTTTGTGTCTCCTAATGAAATCAATATGTATTAGTAACAAATAATTCAATCATTTCCTGAAGAGACATACCTGACATGGATGATGGTTGTTGAGACTCTTGCTGTTGAAAACCCATTGGTCTGGTCGCATAATTAAAATTGGAGTCATCCCACCATCCTTGATCATACCCGTTTGAATAAGGGTCATACCACGTTTGAAATCGAGATGAAAAATCTCCAAAAGTATCAATTGGAGCACTTAGATTCTTTTGAAGTGCAGGGCATGTGTCGGTTGAATAACCTGAGACAAAATAAGTTTCACAATTTGCAACACCCCATTGATCATTAGAAAAAACACGAGTCTCATAACCCCATTCAAGAATAAAGTCCAGTCTATCATCAAAATATAGAATGTTAGCAGCCATAAACTATATAAAAAAAAAGAAAGAAAAATAAATAAATAAATAAAAACAAGATGAACTAAAAAAGAAACAAATTAATCAGGCACCAGTCCCCGACAACGGCGCCAAAAATTGACAGGTTGTCGGCCTGTGCAATAATAAAACCTGCTCAAACTAAAAGTAATTTCTGTAGATAGTGGTGAGTAGGGTTGAATCCACAGGGATTGGGAGTAATTGTTTGTTTTTAAATTCACAGTGACAAGGGGGGTGTTTTTATATCAGGGGTGACAATTTAAGTAATTCAACTAAAAGTAAAATAATAAAAATAAAATAGCCAACTAGAAATTAAATAACAATTTACTAAAATCAAATGAGTGATAATTAAGGATCTAGTCAAGGAATAATTTCAGCAATGGTTTACCTAATTGATCATCGAAGCAAAGGCAATCACAATTATTTATCAATAAATAAGTTATAACTACCAAACAAGCGATGGCAGTCAACTCCTCCTTACTGTGTCGGTGATTAAGGTACACCCATTAATCACTGCTCTAATTAGGAAATAATCCTAGGTACGCCCGTAAGATTTAATTTTCTAATTGCCTTACGTATTAGAGGAGCCTTATTCTAACCAAATAACACACTACCAGGGTTATTTTAGGTTAGCCCGCGTATTCCCCTGACACGAACCCAATCATTCCAGTTGTCACTATTTTAGAGCAATTAGATAATTACGAATTTAAATACCCTAATTGACAATCGATTACCAAATTGACTAATTATCCGAACTCAAGACAATCAATTAATTGAACAATCATAAACTCTGTAACCAGGAAATATGCGAATACCAATAAGTAAAAGAAAAAGATAAAATTAAATCGATCTCACAATTTTTAAGAGAACCAAAGCCTCCGTTGTCCCTTGACTAGAGTGAGAAAATTAGCTCATGTTTGATGAACAAAATCCGCGAGAAATTGGAGCGACACTAGCGGCCATTGGCCTCGTTCGTGAGAAATCAATTTATTCGATTGAATAAGGAGAAACCAACAACTACAAACAATGATTCAATTCCTCGTAAGGCTCCTGACATGCATAGGAGAACTCCACTATCAAAAGCTAAGGAGGAAAAGTTCCTACTAGATGACGAAAAAATGGAAAAGTCAAAGGAAACTAGGCTAAACTAAAAAAAAGAGGGAAGCCAGCTCCCTACTGTGCGGCGGCACTCGCCGACCCCCCCTGACTTCAGCCCTTCGTTCCTCTTTTTAATGCTGTCTTCTGCGAATTATCAAAAAGGACTTGTGTTTTCTTATTCCAAAAATACCCTTGAAGACATTCCATTTGAATTCTTTCCCGATGACTGTCAAATTGGCCTTGATTGTGGTATTTTCGATCTACTCTTTGAAATAAATGTAAAATACTAAAAGTGAGTAGAATCCAACAATTAATCCACATCGGGTCAGGTAATAGGGGAAATTAATTATAAAATAAATGATGAAATTGCACCCTATCAGCAAATATATAAGCAGCATTCTTATAACAAAAACTACAAACAAATGCAAGTCACATGGCCTGGGATTGGAATAATAACGGAATTCAAGTTTAGTTTTTTTTTGTCGGAATTCAAGTTAATAGAACACAACAATGTAAAAGAATTTCATTTAGGAATCCATCTTCCTCATTCCTTGTACTCCAACAATAAATTTATGACTTCCCATTAAAATTATTCAGGATATATAGTTACTAGTTGACATCAAGAAGCCTAATCAACAATAGCGGATGCTTATAAAATAAAGGCCATGATGCAAACATCTAGACATTTTACATGGGATGATAAATTAACCAAGCAATTAATTAATATTTAAATTAATGCCACGAGTATACCATTTCACTTTCAGAAGCAAGCAGAAAAATACAAATATTTGAGCACAAGATATAGTGCGTCACTGATAAGAAAGTACTCTCAAATCGGTGAGGCCAATAATGAAGAATTCATGTACAAGGGATGCCCACAATGCGTAATGCTGAGGAGACTATCTCCGGTGGCCATCTTCGACTGCAGTGATTGGATTTACTGCATTTGGGCCAATTTCAATGTCAACCACGAAAAGAAGCCTTACAATTTCACTCTTAACATGCATAAATGAGAGTTGTTCAATGGTGGGAAAATGCAGAGGAGGAAGATGAGTAAGAGGGGAGATGAGGAGTCGGCAATAGGAGTATAGGTGGAGGCAGAGGAGTGAGTTTGGGAGGAGGTGGAGGAGAAAGATGCAGGGAAGTGGGTGGCTTACATTTTTTTTCATTTCATTTTTCTTTGATTATATAGAGGTCCGTTTTACTAATTTAGTTCATCTAGGATCCACGTACTAACCAGATTAGGGGGTGAAATTGTGGAATTAGAATTGTAATTCTTAGGTCTTATTAAAGGATTTGAATCTGTAGAATTAAATGCCCATAGAATTCGAATTCTAATTCTCTAGCATTGATAGTGTCCAAATCGTAGATTTGGCATTGGGTTCCAATTCCAATTCTAAGTCTCCAGTTCTTTCACAGCTTGTAATCAATGTAAGTTGCACCATTTAGTTGGGCTAGTTACCCAGTTTGCTAGTGAACTTAGAAGCAAAAATTCGATCATACCAATGTGACTAATTGACTTATAATCAATGTAAGGTGCATCATTTAATTGGATAGTTACCTAGTTTGCTGGTCAACTTACAAGCAGGAATCCAATCATGCCAGTATGACTAAGGTTAATATTAACATAATTGGACATGATTCCGAAACCAAGCTGAAGTTAAAGTTAATAACTAGCATTGTAAGATTCATCCCACATAGGACGAAAGGAAAGGATGAATAGTTTGGCCTTGAACTCGTGACTCTGCTCAAGAGTCATTAGACCAGTCCAAATCTCACATTAGAGCAAATTTCACATGATCAAGTCGTATGCAACATCAAGTAAAAGTTTGGGGAATGATATTGAAGAAGCATCAAAAGCTATGGAAAGAGCATCAAGTAAAGGTTCGGGGGAATGATATTAACGATACTTTTGGTGCTGTGGAAAGAGTATTGAGAAGAATCCAGCTTCAGAATTTTTGAGGAATTTAGTTCAATTCATTTCAGACAGTTGATGGATTTTTGAGGCTACAATTTACGCTTTACATGCACAGTTATGTTGTAGTAATTAGTACTTTCGATTTTCAATTCATCGTTGCCTCTTTTTTCTCTTTATTTTTGGGGGAGGGGGGGTGGGAGTGGGCTAGGGGAGGAGGCGCTTAGATATTGTATAGGACGCTCAGTAGACTTCTTTCTTTTTCTCTTCCGAATAAATATGTTGTAATTTAATTATGCTTCACAGAAGAGTTGCGTAAGGAAATAGAATATGAATCTCTGATTGAGAAAAATCGGAAGAGTCTTGGAAAGATTTATGATAGGGTGTTAATTGTTGGTTATTTTATTGTTAATTTTTCCCTTTATCCTTGCCAAATATTGTTTTAATTATTAATATTTACTTATATTTGGTATTTGACTCAATTTCAGGAAGTGAAACAGAAAACTACAAAAATGAGGGACTTTTTGGAAATAATTGGGATTTCAAACAATCGGGTCCACATGGTACTACAAAGAGATTGCATTTCCTTTGCTGATTAGGAGATTGGAGTCCTACGGGCAATAGGAAACTAAAAGCAAGGAATTCAATAGAGTCCCACTTTTGGGTTGATTCTCAATTTCAGCAGGGGACCACAGGGATAAGAAGCTTTAGTCATTGTTGGCTTTAAAAGAGGAGACAAAAACATACAGAGGAGGGGGAGGAATCAATAGTTTTAGTTTAGTTTTTAGCATAGTTTAGTTTTATTCTTTGTTTTGATGGCCTGGACCTCAATAAATTACTTGAAGATTTTCTCATGAGGCGTGGCTAAGTTTGTCTAGTCAAGAACAACGGAGGATTTGGTTCTACTAAATTTGTGAGATCGAAGTAGTTTTTATTTATTCCCATTATTCACTGGTATTTGTCTATCTTCTGCTTTATGTTCATATGGTTGTTTTATTATTCGATTATCCAGGGCCCGGATTCTAGATTAATTCAATAACCTGAAGCCAATTAGGGTAGTTAAATCCGTAATTGTTTAATTATTCTAAACTGGTGGCAACTGGCATGATTGGGTTTGTGTCAAGGAGATAGGCAGGCTAACTTGAAGAGACCCTCGTAGCGTGTTGATTGGTTAGAATTAGGCTCTTCTAATTATTCATGCAATTAGGGAATTGAACTGCTATGGTCGTACCTAGGGTTATTTCCTGATTAGAGAAATAGTCAACGGTCGTACCTTGGCTATCGACAAATTGAGGAAGAGTTGGTTGTTTATCGCGTGTATGGCAACTATAACTAATTTATCAGATAGTAACTGGAATAATCCTTGCATCTGTGATCGAATTAAGTGAACCATCTCCGAAGTTGTCTCTTGGCTAGAGTTCGTCCATTATTATTTTTATTGTGATAATTAGTTATTTGAGTTGTAGTTATTTTATTTTAATTAATTTATTCCAAGTAATTTAGTTACTATCATTTTCAAAACCCCCCATATCTGGAACTTGAGAAGAAATTAAATTATCCCCAGTCCCTGTGGATTCGACCCTGCTTACCGCTATATACAGAATTTGTATTTTATTTAAGCAGGTATTTATTATTGCACAGGTACGCCTTTTTAGTTTAGGTAATTTCTTTTTTTAATTTGAGATCTTTAAATTTATGATCATATACTCTTATTGATTTTCCTTTTGGAGGATATAAATAAAGTTACATTGACTTTCTAAGTCTTTTTTTTTTGTCGCAATGATAACATTTTTGTATAACTTACTCTAACCTAATTTAAGGCAATATTTTAAAATTCGAACTGCTAATTAAACCGGTGAAGTGTTCGAGTCAAGGTTCAACCGGTCGGACATGTTCAACCCTAGTTCATTGAATTTTTTTAAAAAATAATTTATATAAATATATGTGCACAAAATAAAGCATGCAATGTATTAATTTAAAACTTTATATGATGAAAAGTTTACTATTTTTGAATAACTCGGATTTTCAAAATTAAAATTTTTAAATTATGAGTTGAAACAAATAAATTTCATCTCGATTTCAATTATATCTACTAAAAAACAATCTTAAATCCAACCCAAAAATACCACAATATTTTGAAATTATACAAAATTCACGTCTATGAGGATTTAGATATTGTGAGTTTAAATTTTAATTTACGTTTTTGGGATTTAGAGATTGCAATTAAAAAAAAGGAAGTTTGGCGTTTAAAGAAAATCAAGAGAATCGAAAATAGAAATGTAAACTTGATAAGAAACAAAAAATGAGATAAAAGTGAGTGATTGTAGCATTTAATAATTAGTCTTTAGGGTTAAAAAATATTGTTTTTTAATTTTTTCAATTTAATGGACAAAAACAAAATTAAAAGATAGAAGAAAACATCAATAAATTAAAACTAAAGAGGTTTGATTAAAAAGGGAGTGACAAAAGAAAAGAGGAGAGAAAGAGTTGAAGATTAAAAAGAAAGAGTGATGAGAGGGTGAGATTTTGTAAGAAAAATTAAGAAAAGAAAGATAAATGTTTGTTTTATATAAATAAATTATCAATAAAGGCTAATATAATGTAATGGTGCAGTGGTTACTACGTTAGTCTTCTATCACAAAGGTCTTTGAGTATGAACCTTGGTAGTTGTATTTTACAAAACTTAAAAAAAGAAAAAAGAAAAGAGGGCAAAGTTGAAAATCGGAAACCGCCATTCAATCCAATTCACCGATTTGAATGGTTTTGACTGGTTTTTTGATAAAATCAACCCTAATATAGAACCGGATTGGTGTCATGACCGATTTACGGTTTAACCGGTCTAACCGACAGATCCTATCCGATTTTCAAAACACTGATTTAAGAGAAAGGAGAGCCAATAAAATATTTCCATTGAAGGAAACCACAATTAAGTGACAAGTTGAGACACCAGGTTTAACCATCCTCACCACAACTTAAATTTTTTGGTGGCACCAACAATCCAAGCCTGTTGGCTCGCATTGGCTGTCTAAGTTGTGTTGCCATCAATATAGAGTGAGTGATGGAAATTAAGGCCGTTCTACCAAAGCCAGTTCAGAGGAGGGATTGGAAGGCGCAAAAAGATGGTAGATAATTGATTCCAAACGCACTCACAAGTAATTGACTAGACAGAGGTGGAAACGTGTAAAGGTTTTGGAATCAAGTGACACTGATGACAGTTTGACTGTTCGCCCTTTTGTCTTTCCGATATGTATCCACTTGGAAATTTGTTGTTTTCATACTTTGTCCCAGCCTAAGAAAAAGATGTTAACAGCAAGTGTGTCCAAAAATGAAAGAAAAGAAAAAGAAAAAGAAAAAGTTAGTTGTAGTAGGATTTAAAATATAAAATAATCCACATTGTCTTTTTTATTAGTACTATAAAAAATATTTCAATAATTGCTTGAATTGGCCGAGATGGTAACGTTGATGTCATATCTTTCTATTAATCCGAATTCGAACTTCTGCTGAAACATCCTTCCATTGCATAGGGCTTGCTTGTGCGCACTCTCGAGTAGAAAAAAAAAAGATTTAGTGGAGCAAGTGATAACATATAGTTTGGTGCAATCTATTGGAAGAATTAAAAAAAAAAAAAGTGTTTCAGACTACTTTCAAATCCTTCCATAAAATGCATCAGAACGAATGTTTAAGCCAATCCTTTTTGCCAAAACAAAAATAAACTGAAAAATTTTTAAGCTTCTTCTATGGATCGAAACCCAGAAAAGGAAAAGAAGTTGAGTTTTACTGGCATATAATTTCAAACAAAATATATTTCATTTGTTTTGTACGTTAAACCTTTACCATTCAAGGGTTCATGACATCCCAATTCTTTTTCTTTGTTTTTGAAGTCCCAATTCTCTCTTTGTGGTATGGTTTTGGGCAGTGGACCAAAATGATCCTTTTGTTCTGCCAAAAACAAATTTAATCCCTTTTACTCGAAAATGATCCAATGTCGCTCCCATATAATTTCATCAAAACTAAATTGAAGATTCACTTAATCACAATGGGCTTTTTAGTATTGTACCCAACTAAATATTTTGCAATTTTCATCATTTATGGTAAAATAAATTCCCTTATAATATTTTTTTATTTAAAGGTGATCATTGAATAGCTTTTTAGAGGTGCTAAAAATTGCCTAATTTCGTGCATTATAATAACATTTAAAATTTTAATGTTGTCGTGGAAATCCATTATTTGCAATAGAAAAAACAATGTGATGTTTAGGCACCATTCTGAAAGAAATTCATGTTTCTAATATTATTGACAATAATTGAATTATAGCTCATCTATTTAGTGGTTTACTTAAGTTTGGATTTTTCATGCACCATGGTTAATATATTAGAATTTTGTCTTACAATTAAAGAAATAAAATGATAGTGGGATGCTTATAATTGCCTTCAAATCCTGCATTAATGTCTCCGCTCTCCTTTATCTATCCTAGCATTAGTTAACATAGTAATATGGTCATAGAATTTCAATGACCATAGTGATTAATTTTCTAAATACTAGGGGCTAAATTTTATTTTTTTTGCGTGAAAGAAAAAAAAATCATTTTAACCCACATCTTAATTACTGAGCACCAAAATTGCAACTCTTCCTTTCTGAATTCAAAGACTAGTACTCTATTTTCCATGTGAAACAATAAGGACCAAAATGTCGTTTTAGGTGGCTCTCATTTCCTTGCACGCCCTAAACCCATTACAAGTTTACAACAAATTCAAAGAAGCCTTTGTCGTAGGTGGAGTCAAGGACCCATCTTAAAGTGATAATCCATCTTTTTGAATAAACAATTCAAAAGTGAATTAAAGAATGATTAAGGGTAAAGGGTTGCTGCTTAAGCTTCTCAATCATAGCATGCAGTGATTGGCATTTGAGGCGGGCATAAGGTGTAAACTGACGAGGGAAGTTAACAAATATTCGAAGATCCTATGCAGACTTCATCGTTGTACATATAAACAAATCTTAATTCTGAAATAAAACAAATATGATTTAGTGGAAAAACATTGTGAGGATTTACATCATTTTACTTTTTATACTTGAGGCACATGTCGTGACGAGGAATAATAGATTCATTCTATTCCTTTGTGCTTCAGTGTATACACTTTGTATACTTTTTTTGGCCGTTATCTATGCATTGTTAAGGTATACCATATCAATATAACTTACCATTTTGAAAAGAAAAAAAAATATAAAACAAATATGACAAAGAAATTCAATTTAATTCGTATGATGTTTTACTAGTCATCTACGTCTGCGATTTCAGTCATCGATGAATGAATAGGTGAAATCCCCCACTTGATCTTTTTTGAAAGAAAAAGAACAAAAGCAAAATAAAAAAAAGTAAAATAATTATTAAATATTTAATAAGACTTTCTGGCTTGCGTCCAAAAATGCCCATTCTATATTTAATAGTATCCAGCAGTGATTTATATTCAATTCTGACCACCCACTCTATATTTTTGTATTCGAGCTAAAGAACTCATAACGATATAGGCAAACAAAATTCCCAACCTTTTTCTTTTCTTTTGCTGGAAAAACAGAAACAAATTTTTTTTTTAAAAAAAGTGCTGAAATGCATTGTCAAGTTAAAAGCGCACTTCATTTATAAGTTTTGTGGAGCCAATAATTTCAGAAGAAGATAAGGCCCATATACAAAGTTACAAAAGAACACAACGGAGAGATGCAAAAGAAAAAATCTTTTCTTAATGAAGTTTCCAACTCCTAAAGACAGCTCAACAATTAGTGTCCCATTTGTAATTATTGACAAATGATAAATAAAAATACTTTATGGTTTTTTCAATCTGTTCCCCACAAGATAATCCTATCAAGAAAGGGGGAGAGCTGAACGTGAAAGCTTAAAATTATCGCACATCGCCTAAATGTTGTATATTTTTGTAGAAAAAAAATGAGAAGTTGATTTAAATAATTGTTTTCAAGGCTTTTCTGAAAACTATTATATTTTAGCACCTTTATTTTTGGTTGCCTACCACGGTATATTCAGGGCTTTGCCCTTGGTCGATTCGGATCGCACACCTACCTGTGGTGGGTGAGTCTCTCAGCAAGGATGATTGGGTAAGTAAGGTTTCGAACCCGAGACCTACTTTTTATAATCTTTTTAGCCTTTGTCCACAGTTGTAAAGTTTTACCGCATTAATATAAATTACTAGTCATCTACAGCGGGGATCAAAGAGCCACCAGTGGATAGGAGAAAATAAATCCTACACTTGATATTTTATGAAAAATAATAATAGAAAGGTAAAACAATTATTAGATATTTAATAAGACTTTCTTACTAGTGCCTGGAATGGCACTGGTTAATCAGTTCCCACGTCTTTGATTTTGATAAAGGTAAAATTAATCCAAATTCTTCTAAATGCAAAAAACTCTCCATAAACTTTCATATACATTCCGAAATACTAAACGGACAAGTTGAGACCGTCCTTCTGAGTAAACGGACGTCTTTGAATCTGGCTCCTCTTGGCGTTACGATAACTAAAGTAATAGCAAAAGTCTCGTGTACTAGTATATTATTGGGATGCTTAGTTGTCTTCCTCTTTACTATTGGAGGAGAATGGGAATGCATGTGGAGGAGATTATTCTGCTATTTCTTTACTATTTTCTCTTTGTATTCTAAGAGCTATATTTTTTATCCCATTCCAGTTGGACACCCTTTCTTTCATGTCATGTGATGCAGTGAGCACTGACACGGTATCTCGTTGGCCAATTCACTTGGTTGGGAGCTGCCAGTGGGAATGTGGATCCTCTTACCTACAAGTAGCAATAATTAAATAAAAGTTGACTGGGAAGACCAAGTAAGAAAACGCGTATATGACGATGCGGTAGGGTAGGAGAAGTCCTCAGCCACCACTCCTTGCCCTTTGTTTCAAACTTCTGTTTGCAACAAAACATTTTCTTTCCAAATCATTGCATTCTATCCTTGCAACATTTTATTGCCGACGCTCCAAAAAAAAAAAAGGGGCAATGGCTGAATTGATTGTTCCAACGATAATTGATGTATTGGCTGATGTTCTGGTGAAGCAGCTTGGGGAGAAGGTCAACCTGGTGATGGGGGTTGAAGAGGAGGTGGCAAAGAGTGAATGGCCCAAAAGGTCACTAAACTATTAAAAATGGCATCCTTTGGTCACTAAACTTTTTTTGTGGCCAAAAAGGTCACTAAACTCGCAAAAACTCTCCAACGTAGTCATTTTACCGAATCTCAACGGTTTCTCATCCGGTGGCATGGGCAACGTGGAATGGAGGAATATAGTCAAAGGGCAAAAATGTCTAAAAGATTATTGAAACTGGTGAAACCGTGGGCTATTCCCTACTTTCAAACTCTACGCCAGGCTGAGAGGCCTGAGAGAGATGACTCAGAGGGCACCGGCAAGACTGACCGGAACAACTAGAAGCAAGAAGTTTACGTGCAGTTAGCGGGACATCCCATCACCCACTCTGTGTATTCATCACAGATTTGATAGAAGATCTGGCCGGAAAATCGTGATGAGGCCATGTTTGGCATCCGACCTTTGGGAGTTTATGGGATCTCAGCCATCTAAGCTTAAGAAACGTAATTGACCCAATTCTCTCTCATCTTCTGGAATCGGATAACTGGAAAGAACAGAGCTCGTCTCGCCCCTCAGAATTGAACCCCTAGATTGACTTCATCTTCTCCGGCGATAAAAATAGAGACTGTAATTTCCCTCTCTCCTCCTAATCCTTCCTTCTTGATTGATGACAACCTCAATTTCACCGCCATTTCAGAATCCGAATCCGGCTCTTAGCATTTTGAATCTGTGCACTCCGACCAGAATTTCCTCTACTACAGCCCAGAAGACGACGACGACGACGATGATCAAATGAATTTCGTTAAGGATTTATTCGCGACCCACCATGGTATCCCCGACCATGGACTGTGTAATTCTGAATCCGGGTGTACTTGTCTGGACGAAGAACCCAAATTAGTTTTAGGTGCACAGGCCGAATGCAATGGGGTTGCTTCTCTTCCGTCAATGGTCGGCGGTCTTCGAATTGTGAACATGGAATCGGAGTCCGACTCGGAGTGTTTACAGCCAGTAAACTTCACCAGAGAAGACGAAGTGAATGTCGGTTGATTGGTCAACTTTGGGAACGAAACAGTCTGTGAGTTCACTTGCCCCAATAATCTTTTGGACATTTTTGCCCATATCAGAATATTTATTCAATTCAAGACCCTTGTAACCGGATGAGAAACCGCTGAAATTCGGTAAAATGACTCCGCTGGAGAGTTTTTCCGAGTTTAGTGATCTTTTCGGCCATAAAAAAAGTTTGGTGACCAAAGGATGCCATTTTTAATAGTTTAGTGACCTTTTGGGCTATTCACTCGGTGGCAAATATCTCCTCTAAGTTGGCAACCATTGAAAAAGTGCTGCATGATGCAGAGAGACGAAGGCTGAAGGACAGAAGTGTTGGAATTTGGCTAGAAAAGCTTGAGGACATAACATATCAGATGGATGATGTGCTGGACGAATGGAACTTCAAGATTCACAAAGCAAAGAATGCCAGAACGCAGCCAACACTGCGGAACAAGGTTCGTTCCTTTATTCCATCCCTCCGTTCTTATCTCAAACAACTTCCTGTGCGTAGTGATATAGCTCAGAAAAAAAGAAAATAAATGGACAGCTAGAATTAACTTTGAAAGAGGCAGATCAATTCAAATTTATTTCAACTGGGGGGATTCCTGATTCTCAAGATTTTAAGCGAATTATGACTACCTCAATCATAGACGAATCAGAGGTCTATGGTCGAGCAGCTGATAAGGATGCTTTACGTAACCAAGTATTATCTGAGAGTAGTAGTAGTCAAGGAAGAGATGGGGTTCAAGTTATCTCTGTAGTAGGGGCTGGGGGTAGTGGAAAGACCACACTTGCTCAGCTGCTCTTCAATGATGATAGAGTCAGAGTGAAGAACCATTTTGAACTTACAAAATGGGTTTGCGTATCAGATCCTTTCGATGAGAGAAGGATCGCCAGAGCAATCCTTGAGAGTCCAGGAAAGAGTTCTCCTGATTCGTCAGAGTTGGAACCACTGCTCCAACAGTTGAAAGAAACTTTTTCCGGTAAGAGATTCCTGCTTGTCCTAGATGATGTCTGGACAAAGGAAGACTCAAAGTGGAAACCTTTCCAATACTCTCTCAAGGATGGTGCTCCCGGAAGTGTAATATTGGTGACAACTAGGAGTCTAGAAGTGGCCGCAGCGGTGGGAACAACTCATACTCACCACATGGCTCTGCTGTCCGACTCTGATTGTTGGCTAATAATGCAAAGGATAGCATTTGGTAGAAGATCAGAAGAGTGGTCTAAGAAAAAGGAAAGCATTGGGCAGAAAATTGCAGAAAAATGTAAGGGGTTGCCACTTGCTGCAAAGACTCTGGGAAGCTTATTACGGTTCAAAGATACCGTACAACAATGGCAGGATGTTTTGGACAGTGAGATATGGCAATTGAAGGAAGCAACTATGGACCTTTTCCCTCATTTTTATCTAAGCTACAACGAGTTGTCCCCAGAGCAGAAAAGTTGCTTCTCCTATTGTGCTGTCTTTCCCAAAGATCATGTGATAAATGTAGAAAAGCTTATTAGGCTGTGGATAGCACAAGGTTTTGTTCGCCCAAGACGAAGAGGCGAGCGCTTGGAACCGGTGGGCCATGAGTACTTCAACAATTTGGCAATGCGTTCCTTTTTTCAAGAAGTACGAAAAGAGTCTGATTTTCTGTTTCATGAATATATGGTGTGCAAGATGCATGACATAGTGCATGATTTTGCACAATTTCTCACAAAAAGTGAATGTCATGCACTTGGTGGAGCTGGAAGAAATTCATCCAGTGAAAGAGCACGTCATCTAACAATTTTGGAAGGCACTAAGCAGGAGATGTTTAGTTCTCGAGGCGTTGATTTTGGAAGGCTCCGGAGCTTTTTAACTTTTTCTGAATTTGGAATACTAGTTCCCCGAAATCTGTTTTGCACTTTGAAGTGCGTGAGGACTCTGACTTTAAGTCATTGTTGGCTACCTGAAATTCCAGCAGAGATAGGAAGCTTGATTCATCTTCGGCACTTGGACTTACGTCATTGTGTGATAGTTGAAATCCCAGCAGAGATAGGAAGGTTGATTCATCTTCGGCACTTGGACTTGAGTCAGAATCGTTTCGTGGCACTGCCAGAAGCTATATGTGATCTATATTATCTGGAAATTTTGGATATCAGTCTTTGTCAAAATCTTTGCTACCTTCCTGAAAGGATTGAAAGCCTTGTACACTTGAGGTACCTTTTTAATTTTGGGACCTCTGAATTAAACCAAATTCCACAAGGACTCGGGAAGCTGACGTCACTTTGTAGTTTGACTCGGTTCGTCGTTAGGAGCAACTCTGATGATTTGACAATTTTGAAGGACCTGAACCAACTGGAAATATTACACATTGAAATTGAAGGAGAAGTAGATTTTGGGAGTGCGGAACTCGGAAAGAAGGTCAACATGCGCGAAATGTATTTGCTCTTTAGCTTCGGGGCCCACTTTACGGAAACTCCAAGTTGCATTGAAAGCATAGAATTGCCTCCAAACTTGCAACAACTTGTGCTAGATAAGTATCCAGGAACCCAGTTACCAAGTTGGCTTGTGACGAAGCCTCTCGTCAATAACTTGACGAAGCTAATTATCAATGAGGCCTACAATATCTCATCCTTGCCTGCCTTGTGGAAGCTGTCGTCCCTAGAAGAACTTGGGCTCATTGGAGTGAGAAAGCTAGAATGTTTGGGCAAGGAATTCTTCGGAATTACAAAAGCAGTGCATGCGAACAGTCGTGATGCTCTTGGTACATTGTCAAACTCCGAGACATCAATCTCAGCTGAAGCAGTGGCATTTCGCAATTTGAGAAAATTACGTTTTCATAACTTTTACAATTGGACACGTTGGGAAGACTTAAGTGAAGATGATGAAGAAGTTGCTCTCTCTATCATGCCACGTTTGGAGGAGTTAGATTTTTGGGGCTGTGGAAAGCTTGAAATTCTACCACATCGCATCCTCGGAAGGATATCATCTCTCAAAAAATTGGATATTGGGCGTTGCTCCAAGTTGAGAGATCATTACTTTGACAAAACAAGAGATGACTGGAAACAAATATCACACATTCCTCAAGTTCATATATCCAATTAGTATTAATCAGGTATGGTTATTCACACATTTTTTTATGTATCTATCATCTTTGAAGTCAAATAATTGCTCCTTATAGAACTACAACAAAGGAAGGCCTGCTAGATGCTTATTCTAATTACTACTTGTAGAATATGACCTGTGCTTAACAACGAATCAAATGTTAATAGAGCCATATGTATAATGAAAATATGAAATATTCATTAATAGTTTAGAATGATTTTTTTTTAATTGAGAAGATGCAAGTCATTAACTAGTAAATACAACACTAAATTTCTAATAATATCTAATTGTAAACTCTTTGAGTTTGGAATTTCATTTATGTCTTGTCTTTTTATTTTTGCTTTTGTCCTTTGTTTTTCAGATAATATTCATTGCTGGCTCAAAATGAAGCTACAGCAAAAGGCATTGGGGGATCAACCTCTACGTCAACTTTTCACTTGGATTCATGCAAAATTTCGAATAATTGTAAAAATATGGTTGAAGCGACACATCCACTTGCTTTGTTCAAAATCATTTGTTGAAAGCGTCTGTAACCTTGTCAATTTCCAGATTGAATTTCAAGTGGGTACACAACCAGTCTTTATTTCTTCAAATCATTATTGTCCTATTGTATGTAAGTTTGTGTACATTTAATAAAGAAGAATGTGTGTACATTGTGCTTATCTATACAATGTATTATTGACAATCTATTATTAGTGCACTTATTTTATAGTATTATTCTAAGAATAATATGAATTTAAATTTGAAATTCAAATAATATGCATGTGACATACATCCAATACTGTTAGTAATAAAAAAATCACTGCACTGTGACTGCATAAAAGTTAATCCTTATTCTAATGGTTAAAAGATAACAAGTAGACAAATTATTCTTTATCTTGTTTCCTTTCTTAAAAAATGTTTACATAGATAATTGGAATAACAAAAACTCAAACTACAAAAATGCATATACGCTTAAAGGCACCAAAACTCATGATACTTTTATAGTAGCAGTAGCAATGGTAGTTCCAGTAGTAGTAATGACAATGACTTGTTAATAATGCTTTCTTCTAAACGTGAATGGACTAATTAGCTTTTTTTTTAAAATTTTTTTTAAGAAGGGAAGGAATGAAATTTAAAAAGCGGGGAGGAGATAAGGTGACTAAAACAAAATATCATAATAAATCTTGACAATTTCATTCACAAGACAAAAGTTACTACCAACAGAATTTTGAACTCGAAAGTTTGTATGACATATCATAATAAATCAATTATTTGCATACTTCACATATATGAACCAGTTTAACAAACTATCCATATTCCGAAATTGAATATCATCCTTTGTTCATTCACTATTATATATATTCAATACTTAGTTGAAAATATGCCTTCCCCATCCCTGCTTCCTAATCATACCCCTTCCTGATAGAAACAATTTTTAAAAAATAATTGAAAAATTCAGACATGTAATTAGTTATCTTCAAGTTGATTGAAGATAAAATAGACTTTGACACATCAGAGTTCATTGTATTTATATTCAACTCCAGTAGTTAGTTATATTTTGATTCTTTCTATAAAGGCTGTTAAATCATTTAATCCATAAAACTCACATTTTAACCGTGAAATTTGGCAGCCCTAGCCTAATGGCTTTCATAATTGAAGTCACTATCTCTCAAGTAGACATTACCTGATCAAAAATTCCATCTCTGGAGAAGCAAAATTGGTACTTCCCGTTCAGCTTTCAGAAAATCGAAATATGAAAGAATTCCCAAAGAAACAACAGAACCTTGCCCAATGCTACTAGATTGCTACTTAAGTTACCAGGCTTGACAAGAAACTGGCACTAATTTCACCAACAAGTTTGTTTACAACTAGACAAAAAGCCCCACAAACATCAAATTGGAAACCAACGTATAGAAGAAACTGTTATATAAGGTTTACAAAAATCCCAACAAATATTCCATGTAACCCAATGTAGCCCACGATTGAATGCATGCAGGGAATTACAACACAAAATCTTTGGAATAAGGAATCCTATTCTGCCTGCTGAGAAGGATTCAGAATAGAAGAATTACAACAGTACAAAGCTCTAATGTTGGTCGACAGCACCTGCTTCCTAAAATTTCAGATGGTGTTCAAACAAAGAAGCCATTTCACTGCAATACAACTCAAACAAGGAAACAAATTCATCCTTGGTACCGGATTATGAATAGACATTATTAGAAAGGAAAATGCAGATCAGGAACATTAATTTCTAAAATATAGTACAACTCATTATTTTGTCAGACCCAGGATACAAAATGAACATCATGCCATTAACTATGCTATGACAGCAAAAACAGACTCTTCCCGCAAGAGTTTCTTACTCATAAGATGATGACCTGAAGAAGGACAATATTACGAGCAACGATCAATCGGAATTTGATTTAGAAACCTACCGACAACTACATGCACTGTCATAAACTAGATACAACTCGGAACTAATAAAAGCTAGATATTTTAGAGTCCTGCTGAGAAACTCTGGTTGGGAAACCACCAACATCACAGAGAGACCCTCCAACGGTTGTTATGGAGTTCAACCCCTCATTTGCCTTCTAACTCCTACTTTTAACTCAAAAAATAATTTATTTTGGATGATCGATACCTCACTGCTTAAGTAAGAAGGCCCTTTCCAAGCATTCCTATTGGCAGTAGTGTACTAAATTATATTGAAAGAAGGCCAGTTACAAGGGCAAAACCCAGCAGAGATGGAGAAATTTATCAAATCACCCCTTACCAATGCAACCAAACCAAAAAGAAAAACAGAAAAGGTTCTTTATTGATGACATTTCATTTAAACGGAACACAAACCAGATACTATTCACAAAGCAAACAATTTGCCAGACAGCAAATAAATACTCCATGGAGTAAAATGACAAGAAAATGAAAAGACAAGAAAGCAACTCAACAAAATGCAATTGACTTACAGCTGTCAGCGCTGCTTCAACACCTTTATTTCCAGACTTAGCACCAGTTCGATTGAGAGCCTGCATTTATCATAATGTAACTTTAAGAAATGGGGTACCAATGGGAAAAATTGTAGTATACTGGTAAAGACCAGGGCGACAATTTCCATCAGCATAGACATTTTACCAAAAATTAGCCACAGGATGATTATCATATTCAACAACATGACAATTATATGATGAATCATTTTATGATTTTCTATGCAATAACTCCTGTGAAAAAGAGTATAGGAGATAGAAAGGTCAACCATGAGTTTTCATTGTGTTGTATTAAGCAAAAGAGAAGTTTCATGAATTTATCTGCTCCATGTCATCACAGGTCAAAACACCAGATATGCATGGAACACCTGGAATTCATTGAAAGGAAAATTACATATTTCACCATTAAGGTACTGTAAATGTTTTGAGACTGCATTCCACGGACAGAATTGTCTGTATTTGAAACACAAAAATGAAGTTATAAGTGTGCACACAACAAAGCAAGTTGATGATTCCTAAACACCTCAAGTACCAGTTATGAGGTATGTATCCGTAAGTTCCTACACTAACTTCTGACATTTGAGAATATAAGAAACCCTGCTTCTGTGTCTATGAGCACAAAATGGGAAAAACGGGTACAACCACTATGCAGTGCACTTATTACAAATCAGACAATTTCAAAGTGGTTCCAAGTTGCAATAAACCATGAACATCTTTCAACAACACAAGATGAGTGCTTTTAACACAAAAACCATCTGTCAACTAGGCAAAAATTTCCATCATTGCTACCACCTATGGATCTGTAGTATTACACAGTTACCAATCTTTTGATTCCTTTCTTAACAAAACTTGTTTAACTCTTCCAACTGCATAATACAATATGCTAATGGAATTTAGTAAACTAAAGAACTTTTCAACCTTAAGACTAGTATGCTACGCCGGAGGCGCTAAGAAAGAGCTTTCTTTAGTGATCCCAAATTAACAGCCACTTTTCAAATTTTATTCTCAATCTATAGACAGTGGCATCAGACTAGGCTCCATTTGTAGCATACATGTTTGACATAAGTGTGTACTTTACAACCTTGTTCAGCTCAAAAGCGAAAAGCTCTGATTAGAAAGAAGTTATAAACAAATAATCCAAGGACGCTAAATATTAACATCATCAATATCCCAATCTACGAAATCTAAGGCAGCTTAGTTATGAGAAAGACACGTAGGGAAAGAAAGAACGTTAGCATGATTAGAAACAAAAGTTACAAACAAATAATCCAGGTAAGCCAAATATTAACATCATCAATATCCCAATCTATCTCTCTCCATCTCAAGCTCTCTCATATCTCTAACCAAAAGTGTTCGTCACCTGCTCGTTCATCCTGAACTTCAAAAGGTCTATCATAAGTTAGGTTATCTCATAATCATTGTTTCATAATCACAAGACAAGAATGTCAAACCGGTAATTGAAAAAAAAAATAAATCAGTATACTATTGTTTCATTAATTAGCAAAGGAAAGTGGCAACTTTTAAGATAAGTTAGCAAAATAATGCAATTCTTATACAGCTGTAGAGCCACCCTTTAGTATATTGTCAGAGTAAAAAAGGATCACAATTTATCTTTTTTCTCTGAATAAGTTAGAATGATCAATATTTAAACATCCAAACTCTGGTTGGTGCTATGGCTAACGTATAAGCACTTATAACAAAAACTACAAACAAATGCGAGTCAAATGGGCTAGGATTGGAATAACAACAGAATTCAAGTTTTTTTTTTTTTATCGAAATTCAAGTTAATAGAGCATAACAATGTAAAAGAATTTCATTTAGGAATCCATCTTCCTCATTCTTTGTACTCCAACCATAAATTTATGACTTCCCATCAAAATTATTCAGGATATATAGTTACTAGTTGACATCAAGAAGCCTAATCAATGATAGCGCATGATCATAGAAATAAAGGCCATGATGCAAGCATCTAGACATTTTACATGGGATGATAAATCAACCAAGCAATTAATTAATATTTAAATTAATGCCACAAGTATACCGTTTCACTTTCAGAAGAAAGCAGAAAAATACAAATATTTGTGCACAAGGTATAGTGCGTCATTGATAAGAAAGTACTAGGGGTGAGCATTCAGTGCAAATACGGTAATTCGGCGCACTGAATTCGGTGAATTCGGTTATTGCACCTATAAAAATCTAAACCGTTTTCAATTTCGAATTGGTCATTACCGAATTCATTCGGTAACCGATTTCAAATTCGAAAACGGTAATGAATTCGGTTAAACCGAATTCATCTATTAGTTAAAAAAAAAAATACCCTGAAGCAAATTAAGTTTGCAACACTGCTTTTCCCGAATTCATCTGTAGTTAAAATTGTTAGCTGGAAATGAAATCCGACTTTTCCCAAAGGAAGTGATTTTGTAATTTTTAATTTACAAATTGGTGCCCCTAAATTATAAACATTCATTATGCTCCTTAATGATTTAAAAATTATTACTGATTTGATCCCTAAATTTATTCATAATTTAACACATTACTTATGTTCTAATCATTTTGTGGTTTAATTGGCATTTATTTGATCACTTATACCTAAAATCCTTGGTCTATGATCTAAGAAACACATAAAAAGTGATTAATTTAAACTAGAATAAACCTTAAACTATACAGTGATTGGTGATAATTTATAAATTTATAATTTACAATGATTAATAATAAATAATATTAGTTAGTAGTTACAATAAATTTATAATTTACAATGATTAATAATAAGTAATATTAGTTACAAACTTACAAATTAAAATGATTAGTGATAAGTTATATTAGTTACAAACTTATAATTTATTTCAAATCAAAATAAAACTTATTTAGTTGATTTGCAACTCACATGCATTCACTTACACTGCTTAGTTGTCTTGTATATACTTAAAGCCTTAAGATTAGTAAATAGATAATATGAATTTTAACTTATTTGATCACTTATACCTACAATCCTTAGTCTATGATTTAAGAAACACATAAAAAGTGATTAATTTAAACTAAAATAAACCTTAGACTGTACAATAATTAGTAATAATTTATAATTTACAATGATTAATAATAAGTAATATTAGTTACAAACTTACAAATTACAATGATTAGTGATAAGTTATGTTAATTACAAACTTATAATTTATTTCAAATCAAAATAAAATGTATTTACTTACATATGTTATTGTGAACTTCAATACACTAATACATTGATTTGTAATTCATATGCATTCATTTACACTGCTAACTGCTTAGTTGTCTTATCTATACTTAAAGCCTTAAGATTAATGAATAGATAATGTAAATTTTTATGTTAAATATGTAATGTAAATTTAGAGCACACTAATACTTGCAAATTACAAATTATACATTCAAATATTCAATAATTCAAACATGAATGATGTATCAAATTACCAATATCTAAATTCTAATTACTAATTATGTTTATTGTTTAATATTTAGTATTGTACATATATGTATTAATTATTATCTAATTCTAGTCATGTTACTCATGTATAAAATAATAAGTATTACAGTTATCTTATATTGCTATGTATTAGTATATATTTGCATTATTACAGTCATATAAGTCATATAACAATTAACAAATACTAAAATAATATATTGTACATTATTATATATTATTATTATTATAAGTACATGATATGATGATAATACCATATACTAATTATTATTAATAGCATTTACCTATATAATATAATAAAGTATTAGTAGTATATACTAGGGAAAAGAGTCTCAATGGCCCTCCAACACTTTCTCAGGTAAAGTTTTAGCCCTCCAACAATTAACGGTAAAAGTTTGGCCCTCGATCTAACAAAATAGCATATTTGTGGTCCTTCTGTCAAATCTAGCGGTCAAAAAAGCATTTTCACCACTGATTTTCGCTCCAACAATTTCCACTCCTTTTCCCTCCAACATTTTCACCACTGATATGATCCACCACCGGTGAGTGAGTTTGCACCACAGGCAGCGAAAGTAGAGACGTCTCTCGCCGATCCACCGAATCAAGAAGAGACGCACGTTTCTTGCTTCGGCAAGGTGTTTAGGCCACCGGAAAGGGGAGAAGATCACACAATCCTGCAAGCAGTGTGCAGCATCGATATGCTAATTCTTTTCGCGGCTACAACATTTGGGGTGGGCGGGACGTTAACGGCAATTGATAATTTGGGCCAAATTAGCAAATCCTTGGGCTATCCCAAGAAGAGCATTGCCATATTCGTGTCACTAGTAAGCATATGGTCCTATTTAGGACGCGTGGCCTCCGGCTTTGCTTCTGAAATCCTACTGGCCAAGTATAAGTTTCAATGTCCCCTGATGCTAACGTTGGTACTTCTCGTCTCCTGCGCCGGCCATCTCTAAAGGGGTCAAGAGGGTTCTCAAATCGACCACGGAGGCGGTGGGGGTAGACGCAGATGAGGGGTTGGAGGAGAGGAGGAGAAGGGATGGAGTGATTTTTCCTTGGATTGGATGATTGTCGAGGAGAGATTAGGCAAGATATATGCCATCCCAGGAGTTCCCGAGTAAGTAGCAATTTGTGTTCTTCTTTAGAGACTATAATACCCTTGATATTTGGTCGGCCGTCTCACGAGATGATACTTCCAATCAAATTTAACTGCTGGATTTGATAGAAGGGCCACAAATATGATATTTTATTAGATCGAGGGCCAAACTTTTACCGTTAATTGTTGAAGGGTTAAAACTTTATTTGGGAAAGAGTTGGAGGGCCATTGGGACTCTTTTCCCTATATACTAATACTAAATAGCATTTATCTATATATTATATAATTTTATATACCAATTTGGTATTCGAATGTGGTAATGCGGTACCCGATTTCAATTACCAAATTTGAATTCGAAATCGGTTATTACCAAATTCATAATCTTATTACCTATTTCATACCATATTAGAATTCGGTGAATTCGGTATGTACCGAATTGGTATCGAATTACCAAATACCCGATTTCAAATTACTGAATTGAATTTGAAATCGGTTATAAATTCGGTTCGAATCGAATCTGCTCACCCCTGGAAAGTACTCTCAAATCGGTGAGGCCAATAATGAAGAATCCGTGTACAAAGGATGCCCACAATGCGTAATGCTGAGAAGACTACCTCCGGTGGTCGTCTTCGATTGCAGTGATTGGATTTATTGGATTTGAGCCAATTTCGATGTCAACCACGAAAAGAAACCTTACAATTTCAGTCATAACATGCATAAATGAGAGTAGGTGTTCAATGGTGGGAAAAGGCGGAGGAGGGAGGAAGATCAGTAAAAAGGGAGACGAGGAGTCAGCAATAGGAGTATAGGTGGAGGCAAAGGAGTGAGTATGGGAGGAGGTGGAGGAGAAAGAGGCAGGGAAGTGGGAGGCTTACATTTTTTTCATTTCATTTTTCGTTGATCATATAGAGACCCGTTTTACTAATCTAATTCATCTAGGATCCACGTACTAACCCCATTATGGGGTGAAATTGTGGAATTAGAATTGTAATTCTTAGGTCTTATTAAAGGATTTGAATTTGTAAGGTGCGCCATTCCAATTCTAAGTCTCCAATTCTTTCACGACTTGTAATCAATGTAAGGTGCATCATTTAGTTGGGCTTGTTACCTAGTTTGCCCGTCATCTTATAAGCAAGAATCCAATCATGCCAATATGACTAAGGTTAATATTATTAGAATTGGAGATGATTTCGAAAGTAAGTTGAAGTTAAGTTAAGTTAAGTTAATAACTAGCATTGTGAGATCCGTGCCACATAGGACGAAAGGAAAGGATGAATAGTTTGGATTTGAACTCGTGACTCCGCTCAAGGGTCATTAGACCAGTCCAAATCTCACATTAGAGCAAATTTCACATGGTCAAGTCGTTTGTTGGGGAATAATATTAAAGATGCTTTTGATGCTATGGAAAGAGCATCAACTAAAGGTTTGGGGGAATGATATTAAGATACTTCTGATGCTATGGAAAGAATATTGAGAAGAGTCCAGCTTCAGAATTTTTCAGGAATTTAGTTCAATTCATTTCAGACAGTTGATAGATTTTTGAGGCTACAATTTACACTTTAAATGCATAGTTGTAGATGTGGCAATTTGAATTGAGATCCATTTATCCATCCATATAATCCATAATTGGTTTTAAATGGTTGATCAAAATAAAACTATTAAATTAAATGAATTTATATGAATTATCCATAAAATTCACATATATTCATTTACTTAAAAACCAAATAAAAGAAACGGAAAGGAAATGACTAAAAATGGACCCTCGAGAACTGATTAATTATTGATCCAATGCCAAGGCCGTCAGCTTTCTGCTATGAAGAGCTTATTTTGTCACAGCCAACCGATCCATTGTTTCACCTAAGCTATGCTGACGTAAGTAGCTCCACCAAATGCTCTATTCCCACCCCCCCTCCCCCTGCCGTATAAAGCAATGGATAAGCACACTGTAGGACTCAATTACGCTTATTATATTTGAGAACTTTGTCCCTCTTTCTTCTCTTTGAGAGGTGCAAATCACATAACTGCTGCCTGCAGGAAGTTATAAATCTAAGTATTTTGTCCTCTTTCTTATCCAAATACACCTAAAATTTACAAGTACATAAAAAAGTATCTTCATATTACAAGAAATGATAATACAAGAAAAAAGTAACCAAAATATTTAAATGGATTATAATGGATAATTGATTTTTATATAATCCATTTAGATCCATTAAATGGATCTACATGGATTGGATAAATTTCATTTACCATCCATTAAGTCAAAATCAATTATGAACCATTTATCCATATTGTCACCTCTACATAGTTGTGATATAGTAATTAGTACTTTCGATTTTCAATTTCATTCATTGCTTCATTTTGGGGGGGGGGGGCGGCTTAGATATTGTATAGGACACTCGGTAGACTTCTTTCTTTTTCTCTTCCCAATAAATATGTTGTAATTTAATTATGCTTCATAGAAGAGTGCGGAAGGAAATAGAATATGAATCTCTAATTGAGAAAAGTTGGAAGAATCTTGGAAAGATTTAGTATTTTTTTGTTAATTTCTTTTTTTTTTAGATCTTTAAATTTATGGTCCTATACTCTTATTGAATTTTCTTTTTGGAGGATATAATTAAAGTTACATTGGCTGTCTAAGTCGCGTTGCCATCAATATAGTTAGTGGTGAAAATTAAGGCAGTTCGGAAGAGAGATTGGAAGGCGCAAAAAGATGGTAGACATTTGATTCCAAACGCACTCACAAAGTAATTGACTATATTGTGGTGGAAACGTGTAAAGGTTTTGGAATCAAGTGACACTACTATTTGACTGTTTTCCCTGTTGTCTTTCCAATATGTATCCACTTGGAAATTTCTTGTTTTCATACTTTGTCCCAACATAAGAAAAGGATGCTAACAGCTGTGTTTTCAAACTCGGACCGGACCGGCCGGTTCGACCGGTTGAACCGGGAACCGGCCAAGTGTCCGGTCCGAGTTGATCATTAGAACCGGGAGATTCAAAACCCGGTCAACTCCGGTCAAAAACCGGGTTTGACCGGTACAAAACCGGAAAAAACCGGTCCAACAGGAGAATTTGTAAAAAAAAATTTAAATTTTTTTAATATTATGTTTTGACCCCCTAATTGTGAAAACTTATTAATATACCTCAAATATTTCATATTTTATAAATATTATCCTAAAATTTGATGTTATTTTTCAATTAAATCCATAATTTTAATTCTAAACTTGTTAATGTTTATTAAATAATATAAATTGTTACTTGATTGTTCTAATTTCTTTGTATTTTCTTTTAAATATATTTTGAAACATCAAATATATATGAATATATCTTTATTAATATCAATATGTTATTGGATATTTTATATACAATAATTTAATTTTTAAATAATTTTCATTTATGACGTCATCCCGTTCGACCCCTATCGACCCCCGGTCGAACCCATTGACCCCTGACCCCTGACCTCGGCCGAGTCGATATCCGGTCCGGTTCTGAAAACATAGGCTAACAGCAAGTGATGTCCAAAAATGAAAGAAAAGAAAAAGAAAAAGTTAGTTGTAGTAGGATTCAAAATATAAATTAATCCACATTGTCTTTTTATTAGTACTATAAAGAATGTTCCAACAATCGCTTAAGTTGGCCAAAATAATAGCATTAATGTCATATTTTCTTGTCAACTCGGATTCGAATTTCTTCTGAGATATTTGCTCGTTGCACAGGATTTGTCTAATACGTCTTATCCCTCCATGTGCTTGGTAAACTATTGCACGAGGCGGAATTTATCCAATGCGTATTCTCGAACAGCGATTGCAATGGATCCCTTGTCAAAAAAAAAAGTTCAGTCAGTTATGAGTTACATGCAATTTCTTATAAAAAAATCATATGATATACAGAATCCTAAATTGAAATGGAGCAAGTGATAACATATAATTTGGTGCAATCTATTGGAAAGAATAATTCTATTGGAATCCAGAATGATTTACATGTTTTAGTTGGTGCAATCTCTAAATTAATCTTGTGCAGGATCCTAAAATTACGGGCTAAAGGTGCTTTCAATCTGGCTTTAATCGACCCCATTCTCCTACTTTGCCAAATTTTGTCTCCGCAATCAAGGAATCCAGCCCAAGTTGACGATGAAGTTGCTCAGTTGTGGGCTCTAACACTGCTGACATTTGACCTTGTAAAGGAATCCATTCCTTTACAAAAAGAGAAAGAAGAAACATCGTAAATCCTTCAACTTACTTCACGTGTAACAATTTTATGTGAAATTTAAAATAAAATTGAATGTTTCAGACTACTGCAACAAAAAAAAAAAAAAATGTTTCAGACTACTTTCAAATCCTTCCATAAAATGCATCAGAACGAAAGTTTAAGCCAATTCTTTTTGCCAAAACAACAATAAACTGAAAAATTTTTAAGCTTCTTCTACGGGTTGAAACCCAAAAAAGGCAAAAAGAAAAGGAAAAGAAGTTGAGTTTTACTAGCATATAATGGTAGGAAGGCTATTTCAAACAAAATATATTTACCATTCAGGGGTCCATGACATCCCAATTCTTTTTCTTTGATTTTGAAGTCCAAATTCTCTCTTTGTGGTATGGTTTTGGGCAGTGGACCAAAATGATCCTTTTGTTTTTCCAAAAACAAATTTAATCCCTTTTACTGGAAAATGATCCAATGTCGCTCCCTTATAATTTCAACAAAACTAAATTGAACATTCACTTAATCACAATGGGCCTTCTAGTATTGTACCCAACTAAATATTTTGCAATTTTCACCATTTATGGTAAAATAAATTCCCTTATAATATTTTTTATTTTAAGGTGATGGTTGAATAACTTTTTAGAGGTGCTAAAAACTTGCCTAATTTCGTGCATTATAATAACATTTAAAATTTTAATGTTGTTGTGGAAATCCATTATTTGACAATAGAAAAAACAATAATGTGATGTTTAGGCACCAGTCTGAAAGAAATTCATGTTTCCAATATTATTGACAGTAATTGAATTATAGTTCATCTATTTAGTGATTTACTTAAGTTTGGATTTTTTTTATGCCCCATGGTTAACATATTAGAATTTTGTTTTAATATTAATTAGATAATATTAATATTATCTATTTAGTGATTTACTTAAGTTTGGATTTTTTTTATGGACCATGATATTGGGATGCTTATAATTGCCTCCAAATCCTGCATTAATGTCTGCGCTCTCCTTTACCTATCCTAGCATTAGTTAATATAGTAATATGGTCATAGAATTTCAAGGACCATAGTGATTAATTTTCTAAATACTAGGGGCTAAATTTTTACTTTTTGCGTGGAATAAAAAAAAATCATTTTAACCCGCATCCTAATTATTGAGCACCAAAATTGCAACTCTTCCTTTCTGAATTCAAAGACTAGTCTATTTTTCCATGTGAAACGCTAAAGGAGTAAAAAGTCGTTTTAGATGGCTAATCCTATTACAAGTTTACAACAAATTCAAAGAAGCCTTTGTCGTAGGCGGAGTCAAGGACCCATCTTAAAGTGATAATCCATCTTTTTGAATAAACAATTCAAAAGTGAATTAAAGAATGATTAAAGGTAAAGGGTTGCTGCTTAAGCTTCTCAATCATGGCATGCACTGATTGGCATTTGAGGTGTCCACGCATTGTCAAGCTTTATCATATCAATATAACTTACCATTTTGAAAAGAAAAAAAATATATAAAACAAATATTACAAAGAAATTCAATTTAATTCGTATGATGTCTTACTAGTCATCTAAGTCTGCGATTTGAGTCACCGATGAATAGGTGAAATCCCACGCTTGATCTTTGTCGAAAGGAAAAGAATAAAAGCAAAATAAAAAGATAAAATAATTATTAAATATTTAATAAGACTTTCTGGCTCGTGTCCACAAGGCATATGTGTCCAAAAATATCCACGCACAATTTTTGGTGCCAAGTGTGATAAGTAATGCGTTTTTGCTAGGGACAAATTGAGAGTCTAACACCCGTTGCGACGAGACGGATGTCTTTTGACTATGATTTATCTTGAAGTTATGAGAAATAAAAAGGGAAAATGACTTGTTTCATCCCTCACATTTCGCAAAAATATTCTTTTCGTCCCTCACTTTTAAAATGAAGCAAATTCATCCCTAACATTTAAAAATTAAAATTATTACATCCCTGAACCTAATTTTTAATCTGAATCAAACCATCCAATAACCCAGTAATAAATTTCGAAAATAGAATTGATAGATCATTCAGTCAAATTCATCGTATTCACATGACATTTATTAAACCAAAAAATAAAAATTATAACATAAAAAGCCATTCTTTGTCTTGGAATAGTAGAGTTTTTTTTTTTATAAATCTTTTCATGCACCGTTAGTGTATCCGCTTGCGAAATCTAGATGTGTATTATAAATATAAAATTTGGTGTTTAAATTTAAATTAAAATGATATGGCGATACATAAAACCGTCAGTGTATACAATGATAATGTAGAAAAGATTAATTTTTCTTTTTTATATTATAATTTTTTATTTTTTATTTTTATGTTCATTAAATTTTACATGAATATCAAGTTGAGTTAACCAAGTGATCTACCAATTACACTCCCAAAATTTGTAATCAGGTTGATTGGTGGTTTGATTCAGATTGAAATTTGGGTTCAGGGATGTAATAATTTTAGTTTTTAAATGTCAAGGACTAAATTGCTTTATTTTAAAAGTGAGGGACGAAAAGAATATTTTTGTGATATGTGAAGGATGAAACCGATCATTTTCCCAAATAAAAAAGCTACAGCTTTCTCAGATATTCTACTATTGTAACAGTGAAGTCTCACCAAACTACTACACCGCACGCAGATTTCCATATCTAGAAAATGGTGGATTATTGTGTACTAATTATTGGGAGGAAAGTGGGAGAGAGATTGGAAACTGGAAAAGGACGGCAGACATCTGATTCCCGACGCACTCACAATTAACTGTTGGAAAGTAATTGACTGTTGAAGTGGAAACGTGCAAAGGTTTTGGAATCAAGTGGACATTGATGGATCATGGATGAAGGGGATAAAAGGCAACAGTATGTTGGACTGTTTTCCCTATTGTCTTTTCGATACGTATTCGCTTGGAAATTTCTTATTTCCATACTTTGTCCCCACCCCACATGAGAATAGATGTTAGCAGCAAAGGATGTCCAAAAACTGAAAGAAAAGCGGAATGCAGAATATAAAATGAAAATGGCTTTCTTACTCTTACTTTAAGATACGAGACAAATAAATAAGTAAACAATAAATCCCTATTTAAAAAATAATTAATTACAAAATCCAAAGAATAAGCGTATCATATTTATTTAGATTTACATGTTTGGATTGCAAATTTTTTCAAAAAATTTGTTACGTTTTCCATGATCATATTTTCAATCACCTTTCTACCTCACACATAACAAATCGTTTTCAAAAAATAGCAATCCAGACGAGATTGAATTTGAAACTCGTAGTATAAAACCTACTTACCAAATATCCCTTCAACTTTAAATAGTTTTTTTTTTTGAAGGATAAAAAATAGCAATCCAAACGAGATTGAATTTGAAACTCATATTCACTATCATATATATGTTCAATACTTAGTTGAGTCATGTATCACAGAATGTAGCACTAGTTGATTAAGAAGTTGCTCAATAATTCTTCTTTTTAATGTGGAACTGATGCAAATCTATAATCTTCTTGGTCTCCAACACTGCACACTTTTGTTCTTTTATTTCAATAAAAAATTAAATAGTATCAGCTGTTTTCAATTCTACATATTTCAAGGATTAATTTCACTTTACACCCCTCAATTATGCCTGAATTCCTTCTTTAATCACTAAACTTTAAATCCCACACTTGATCTTTTAAGAAAAATTAAAAATAAAAAGGTAAAACAATTATTAAATATTTAATAAGACTTTCTTACTAGTGCCTGGAATGGCACTGGTTAATCAGTTCCCACGTCTTTGATTTTGAAAAAGGTAAAATTAATCCAAATTCTTCTAAATCCAAGAAGATTGGAAAATAATTGTGATTATAAACATTATTAAAATCTTAAAGAACCCACTCAGCACCATTAAACTTACCTTAAAACTGACCCGAGTATTTGTCTCCTGTCTAAGATAACTCTCTTTGGTGATATGATAGGTAACGCGTTTTTACAACGGACAAGTTGAGACCGTCCTTCCGAGTAAATGGATGTCTTCGAATCTGAAAGTTCAGAGCAGCTTCCTTTCCTCAAGCATTTCAAATAGAGTAATAGATTCATCATTAATTCAATAGACGAATTAGAGGTTTTTCAATTTCGCTTAAAATCTTGAGTAGTAGGTAGAGCAGTCTATTCCCAGGTATGGAATCCAATTACCAAATGCCCCTTCAATTGCAAATAGTTAATGTAAGAAACGTTTGGGGGTCTACCGTCTCAATTCCTTAGCAACAATAATAATTAAATAAAAGTTGGCTGGGAAGACTTGAGTCGTCAACTCCATCAAGAAAACAAGTAGCATATAAACAATGTAGTAGGAGTTGTCCGCCTTTGTATCAACCTTCTATTTACAACCAAATATCCTTTCCAAATCATATTAGTAGTATTCTATCCTCGCAACATTTTATTGCCAATACTCTACTCCTTGTACCCCAAAAAAAAAAAAAGCAATGGCTGAATTGCTTCTTCCAAAGATAATAGATGTATTGGGTGATGTGGCCGTGAAGCAGTTTGGGGAGAAGGTCAACCTGGTGAGAGGGGTTGAAGAGGAGGTGGCAAATATCTCCTCTAAGTTGGCAACCATTGAAAAAGTGCTGCATGATGCAGAGAGACGAAGGCTGAAGGACAGAAGTGTTGGAATTTGGCTGGAAAAGCTTGAGGACATAACATATGAGATGGATGATGTGCTGGACGAATGGAACCTCAAGATTCACAGAGCAAAGAATGCTAGAACGCAGCCAACACTGTGGAACAAGGTTCGTTCCTTTATCCTATCCCTTTGTTCTTGTCTCAAACAACTTCCTGTGCGTAGTGACATAGCTCAGAAAATAAAGAAAATAAATGAACAGCTAGAATTAACTTTGAAAGAGGCAGATCAATTCAAGTTTCTTACAAGTGGGGGGATTCCTGATTCTCATGATTTTCAACGAATTAAGACTACCTCAAGCATAGACGAATCAGAGGTCTATGGTCGAGCAGCTGATATGGAGAAGGTTCTTGACCAAATTTTGTCCAAGAGTAGGAGTCAAGGAAGGGATGGGGTTCAAATTATCTCTGTAGTAGGGGCCGGGGGTAGTGGAAAGACCACACTTGCCCAGCTGCTCTTCAATAACGATGAAGTGCGGAACCACTTTGAACTTAGAAATTGGATCTGCGTATCGGATCCTTTCGACCAGAAAAGGGTTGCGAAAGCTATCCTTGAGAATGCTGAAAAAAGTTCTCACGAAGCAGAGTTGGATCCGTTGATCCGACGTATAAAAGAAACTTTTTCCGGTAAGAGATTCCTGCTTGTCCTAGATGATGTCTGGACAGAGGACGACTCAAAGTGGAAACCTTTCCAATACTCTCTCAAGGATGGGGCTCCCGGAAGTGTAATCTTGGTAACAACAAGGAGTCATAGAGTGGCCAAAGTGGTGGGATCGACTGATACTCACGACCTAGGCATGATCTCTCACTCTGATTGTTGGCTAATAATGCAAAGGATAGCATTTGCTAGAAAATCAGGGGACTTGTGCAAGAAGGTGGAAAGCATTGGGCAGAAAATTGCAGAAAAGTGCAAGGGATTGCCACTTGCTGCGAAGACTATGGGAAGCTTGTTACGGTTCAAAGATACCGTACAACAATGGCAGAATGTTTTGGACAGTGAGATATGGCAATTGGAGGAAGCAGCTGTGGACCTTTTCCCTCATTTGTATTTAAGCTATAACGAGTTGTCCCCGGAGCTGAAACATTGCTTCTCCTATTGTGCTGTCTTTCCCAAAGATCATGTGATACATGTAGAAGAGCTTATTAGGCTGTGGATAGCACAAGGTTATGTTCGCCCAAATCGAAGAGGTGAGCACTTGGAGCTGGTGGGTCGTGACTACTTCAACAATTTGGCAATGCGTTCCTTTTTTCAAGAAATACAAAATGTTGAAGATTCCTATGGGTTTCATCAATATATGAAGTGCAAGATGCATGACATAGTGCATGATTTTGCACAATTTCTCACAAAAAGTGAATGTCATGCACTTGGTGGAATTGGAAGAAATTCATCTAGTGAAAGAGCACGTCACCTAACAATTTTGGAAGGCACTGAGGAGGAGATGTTTAGTTCTCAAGTCGTTGATTTTGGAAGGCTTAGGAACTTTATAAGTTTTTCTGAAATTGGAAGAGAAGTTCCCCAAAATCTGTTTTGCAGTTTGAAGTGCGTGAGGACTCTGAATTTAAGTCGTTGTGGGCTACGTGAAGTCCCAGACGAGATCGGAAGTTTGATTCATCTACGAAACTTGGACTTAAGTGAGAATCGTTTCGTGACACTGCCAGAAGCTATATGTGATCTATATTATTTGGAAACTTTGGATATCAATTTTTGTCAAAAGCTTCGGTGCCTTCCTGAAAGGATTGAAGGTCTTGTACACTTGAGGCACCTTTTCAATCATGGGACCCTTGAATTACGTAAAATTCCACAAGGACTCAGGAAGCTAACGTCACTTTGCAGTTTGACTAAGTTCATCGTCAACCCCTGGAGCAACTCTGGTCATTTGGTAATTCTGAAGGATCTGAACCAACTGGAAAGATTGCACATTGATATTTGTGGAGATGTAGATTTTGGGGGCGCGGAACTTGGAAAGAAAGTCAACATGCGTGAAATGGATTTGTTCTTTAGCTTCATAAAAACTCCAAGTTGCATTGAAACCATGGAACCACCTCCAAACTTGGAACAACTTGCACTAATTGGCTGTCCAGGAGCCCGGTTACCAAGTTGGCTTGTGACGGAGTCTCACGCCAATAACTTGACAAGGCTATTTATCGATAGGCCCCGCAATATCTCATCCTTGCCTGCCTTGTGGAAGCTATCATCCCTAGAAGAGCTTGTGCTCGTGGATGTGGAAAAGCTGGAATGTTTGGGTAAGGAATTCTTCGGAGTTACAAAAGCACCACATGAGAGTAGTCGTGATGCTCTTGATACATTGTCAAACTCCGAGTCATCATTCTCAGCTGAATCAGTGGCATTTGCAAATTTGAGAAAATTATATTTTCATTACCTCCCAAATTGGACAAATTGGGAAGACTTAAGTGAAGATGATGAAGAAGATGCTGTCTCTATTATGCCACGCCTAGAGGAGCTACAAATTTGGTACTGTGGAAAGCTTGAGACTCTGCCACATCGCATTCTTAGAAAAATATCATCTCTAAAAAATTTGGATATTTTGGATTGTTCCAAGTTGAGGGATCGTTATTCTAACAAAACAGGAGATGACTGGATAGAGATATTACACAATCCTTGAGTTGATATATTTTGATGAATATTAATATGCTCAGGTATGGTTATTTACACATTTTTTTTTATGTATCTATCATCTTTGAAGTCAAATAATTACGACTTATAGAATACAACAAACTAAGGCCTGCTTTGTAGAATATGACATGTGCTTAATAATGAATCAAGTGTTAACAGAGCCATATGTATAATGAAAACATGAAATATTCATTAATAGTTTAGTATGGTTTTTTTTTTATTGAGAAGATGCAAGTCATTAACTAGTAAATACAACGCTAAAATTCTAACAATATCTTACTGTAGACTCTTGAGTTTGGAATTTCATTTATGTCTCGTCTTTTTAACCTTTTTTTTTGGCTTTTGTCGTTTGTTTTCCAGATAATACTCATTGATGGCTCAAAATGAAGCTACAGCAGAAGGCATTGAGGGACAACCTCTACGTCAACTTTTCACTTGGGTTCATGTAAAATTTCAAATAATGAAATATGGTTGAAGAGGCACATCCACTTGCTTTGTTCATAATCATTTGTTGAAAGCGTCTATAACCTTTTCAATTTCCAGATTGAATTTCAAGTGGTTATACAACCAGTCTTTATTTCTTCAAATTATTATTGTCCTATCGTATGTAAGTTTGTGTAGATTTAATAAATAAGAAAGTTTGTACATTGTGCTTATCTATATAGTGTATTATTGACAATCTATTATCAGCGCACCTATATTACGGTATTAAATTTGAAATTCAAATACTGTTAGTAATAAAAAAATCACTATACTGTGAGAGCATAAAATGTTAATCCTTATTCTAATGGTTCAAAGTTAACAAGTTGACAAATTATTCTGTATCTTGTTGCCTTTCTTAAAAAAATGTTTAGAAAGATAATGGGAGTAACAAAAACTAAGACTACAAAAATGCATGTACACGTAAAGGCACCAAAACTCATGATACATAGTAGTAGTGGCAGTGGTGGTTCCAGTAGTAGTATTTGAAGATAAAGTAGACTTTTGACACATCAGAGTTCATTGTATTTATATTCAACTCTAGTAATTAGTTATATTTTGATTCTTTCTTAAAGGCTGTTAAATCATTTAATCCATAAAACTCACATTTTAACTGTAAAATTGGGCAGCCCTAGCCTGATGACTTTCATGATTGAAGTCACAATCTCTCCAGTAGACATTACCTGATCAAAAATTCCATCTCTGGAGAAGCAAAATTGATACTTCCCGTACAGCTTCCAGAAAATCAAAATATGAAAGAATTCCCAAAGATACAACAGAACCTTGCCCAACGCTGCTAGATTGCTACCTAAGTTGCCACGCTTGACAAGAAACTAGCACTAATTTCACCACCAAGTTTGTTTACAAATTAACAAAAATCCCCACAAACATCAAATTAGAAACTGGTTATAAGGTTTATAAAAATCCCAATAAATACTCCATGTAACCCAATGTAGCAAGGAATCAATCATTACAAGTGTTACAGGATGGACCTATTATGCTTGTTGAGAATTACGACAGTACAAAGCTCTAGTGTTGGCGGACAATGCCTGCTTCCTAAAAATTCAGATGGTGTTCAAACAAAGAAGCCATTTCAATCTGCAATACAGCTCAAACAAGGAAGCAAATTCATTTTTGGTATGGGATCATGAATAGACATTATTAGAGAGGAAAATGCAGATCAGAAACATTTATTTCTAAAATATGACACAATTCATTATTTTGTCAGACCCAAGATGCAAAATGAACATCATGCCATTAAATATTCTATGACAGCAAAAACAGACTCTTCCCACGAGAGTTTCTTACTCATTAGATCATGACCTAAAGAAGGACAAGATTATGAGCAATGATCAACCAGAATTTGATTTAGAAGCCTACCGATAACTACATGCACTGTCATAAACTAGATGCAACTTGGAACTAATAAAAACTAGATATTTCAGAGTCTTGCTGAGAAACTCTGGTTGGGAAGCCACCAATATCACAGAGATCCACCAGCGGTAGTTATGGAGCTTAACCCCTTATTTGCCTTATAACTCCCAATTTTAACTCAAGAAGTAATGCATTTTGGGCGATTGATACCTCACTGGTTAAGTACGAAGCCGCTTTCCAAGCATTACTGTTGCCTGTTGCAAAGGCAAAACCCAGTATAGGCAGAGGCAACCATAATCACCCCTGTCCGGTGGATCCGAACCAGAAAGAAAAAAAAGGGTTCTTTATTGATGACATTTGATTTGAACGGAACTCAAACCAGATGCTATCCACAAAGCAAACAATTTGCCAGACAACAAGTAAATACTCCATGGAGTAAATGACAAGAAAATGAAGAGACAAGAAGAAAGCAACACAACAAAATGAAATTGACTTATAGCTGTCAGCTCTCGATTGAGAGCCTCATTTATCATAATGTAACTTTAAGAAATGGGGGTACCAATGGGAAAATTGTAGAATACTGGTAAAGATTAGGGCCAGTTTGTACTAATTCCAATACATTCAAAAAAAGTTCCGACATTCACTGTGAAGCTTGACTCCTGAACGATTTCCAGCATCATCTCAATATGATCTGAATATTTAGCCAATCTCCAAAAGGTCCTCAATAATTCAATGGCAAAGATCCCTCTGAATCTTTCGTACAGATTTGACGTATAGGCCTTTCCTAACCATTAGAGGAAATATAATGACCATAACAATGTTTATCTCCTTCTCTACTTATAAGAAAATAGCATGGAGGACACTGAGGATGAAGTACAGGCTAAGAGTTTAAAGCTTTCAGATGTTCTCCCCTCCTCAAAAGCGGCATCCGACCTATAGCATTAGTTGCCCCATAGGCGATTGCGTTCCTCAAACTTTAATCCTGTGAATCTAATTACTTATATCTTTTAGAACACAAGTCAGATCTTCAATCAATTGATATAACTCCCCAGTTCACTCATGAGTATAATGCTTCATAAATAAAAAATGCGCCTCCCTATGAATTTCAATCATGCTATGACCAGGCTCCTTCTTGACACCAGATTCATTCATCACACTACTAATCTCGGCCACATTATCCCACAACGAAATAGAAGCAGAAGCATTTGACAAGACAACATACTTTACCGAGTCCATAATTTTATAAGCTCCAAGTAAAGCACCTCATACAACTGGCTGAACAGATCATAAGCATCGGTTAACCTGCCAGCAGGCCCTAACAGATCAACCATAGATGCATAATGTTTTCCCTTTGGCTGAATTCCATAATCTCTAGTCATTCAGGTGAAGTACTCCCAGCCTTTGTTCACCAAACCCTCCATGGCTACAAGCAGCAAGAACTACAAGAAATGTAACATGATGTCCATATCCAGATATTAAAGCCTTCATCTAACATCCTGTGAAAGGATTCTATAACCTCTACCACTCTTCCATGGTGTCCATATCCAGATATTAAAGCCGACCACGTAACAAAATTTCTATCTAAAAACTCCTCACATACAAGACGCCCTTCAGAGAGACTACTGCACTTGAAATACATATCCATGAGGGCACTATTAACTACAAGATTTCCACTAATTTGGCACTTGATCCACAGAGCATGGGCTTGCCTGCCCTGTTCTAGGATTGCTAAAGAAGCACAAGCCCTAAAGACTGATGCAAAAGTATAGTATCAAACCATTTTTTCTCATCTTATGGAACATGCTCAAGCCCACCTCTTCCAACCCTTTCTGCACATAGCCTGCAATCAGCGAATTCTGTGAGACCGAGCTTTTCATTTGTAACTTATCAAAAATAATACGGGCTAGATTAATAGCTCCCGCCTTTGCATATAAAATCAACAATTTAACATTTAGATATTCATTGGGAACACATCCAGTGATTATCATTTGCCAATGGATTTTTTTACAGTCTTGCAAAAGAAAAGAATGAGTTTCCCATTCTACTTGAACCCATGCATGGCATAACTTCCGAACAGCTTCCACTACTCTTCCTGAGTCCTGACAAACAGAGATCCTTCAAAGTCTCATCCAAGTGAAGGGTAATCTCTCTAGCATCAGCTTGAAAAATTGGAATGCCATCAACGATGATTTAATTTGACAGCTAGAACAACTCTATTTCCCCTGTTCTTCTTCAGAGAAGAGGAAAAAATTATCCATTCTAGTTGTATTAATACCAGTAACTGCAATCACATAATATACTCAAGTATTTTTTTTTTATTTTTAACAAAAGACAAAACTTTAAACTTTAGTCATTTATGATACATAAAAACACTCACTATTTGACTCTCATGGCCTACATTGATACCATTTACTTCAGCTATAGAAACAATTATATACTTGCATCAATCCCTTATGCAGAACCCACATAAAAAAAAAGGTTTTAGTGTATTAATACGGCGAATTATCAATATGGCTCTTGCCCAAGCACGTATAACTGAACCAATTTAAACTTGTATTCATCGTCAGCACAGAGCCCACATAAATTAGTACGAGTTATGCAGAAAAAAGAAATTAAAATACATATTTTTTCTGTATTAATACAGAAATATATCAAGTTGTTATATGTCAGAGCATTCAGTTTCCACTAAACATCCAACAAACTAACTAAAAAGTGCAAGATTATTAAGAACACAATCAATGGTAATCAAGATATGGTGATTAATAAAACAACTATGAAAGAAAGAAAGAAAGAAAGAAAGAAAGAGGGGGGAACCTTACTTTCCATTGCTGCTCTCGGTCTTAATCCTCCTGAGAAGAGTGGAAGTTTTTCCGGCGAACATGGGTCCAACAATCACGTGAATTTCACAATTCTAGACATCCATTGAATTTATTTGCAAATTCTAGACACCCATTGAATTGAATTAATTTGTTTCTTTGCAATAGTTAGTATATCCTCTTGAATCTACTATCCTCTTTTTGATGTAAATATTATTCAAAACATATAATGTAAAGATTGTTCTATGAATTTCTTTCTTGAACCATAAAATTCATTTTTAATTTAATTGTTCTATGAATTTACTTCTTTCTTTATTGAATGTTTGGAGATGCCAAGGATTTTACGATGATAACATTGTAAGAAAACGAAGACCTCCTAAATAGGCACATTGAAGTTCCAGTTAGCTGAGTATTGGCGTTTCCTATTTTAATAGGAAAGGTTCTACGTTTGATGTAGTAAAAACAATTTGAAATTGGCCTGAATCCATAATCAGCCCACATTTTATCTGGTATTTTGTATACAAAGGCTTGCACTTACCATATTATAACATGTAAAATAGAAAAAAGAATAGGCGCGACTCATACTCGAGCTCCAAATATAGTTGAAGGTGAATTCATCTAGGTTGAGAAATTAACCTTTTCTATTGTTAATTAGAACATTCATGTTTAATTAGTTTTCTGGGTGTTAAAATTCTTATACTAACATCAGTCTACAAGTGCATAACCAAGCAATTTACATCCTACCATCTTAATTTCAAGACCTAAAGAAAGTCGTATCTTTTTTATTTTCCTTCTTTGTTATTGTAATTTGTACCTTATCCCTCTGCATACATACATCAGAAAAGGTGTTTTCCCATCTATTTTTATTTTTCTAATAATAAAGAAGGCAAAATGTAATGACTAGTTCAGCCATTAGACAAGATTGAAATGCATTCCATGCATGCCGTTGAGTTAGTTAGAAGGGAATATTCGGGTAGTTAGTTTGTTAGTCTGTTATTGCCAGTCAGCAAGCAGCCAAGACATCATTTGCATGCAGCTAGATATCATCTGAGCTGTATATAAGCATGAGGTTCCGGAAGAGAAAGGCACTTTTGGCATTTGAATAAAATCTCAGTCTCTTTCTTCCTCAAGTCTTTTCCCCCCTTCTCTGTTCTCTCTTTCCAGTTTCATTACAGTGGTATCAAAGCTTCCGATCCTTGGATTCGGGAGCTTGATTCACAGCCATGGCAGAAGGTACACGCCTTAAGACAATCGAGGAGCAGGTCCGGAAGCAGGAAGCTAAATTGCAGACATTCATGGAGTCTACTAGCGAGGCACTTAAATCCATGGAGGAGAAGATGCTGGCCAGCTCCACAGAGTTTAAGGCTCTAGTAGCTGGCATTTCGGCACAGATTGGAGGGATTACCAGGAATCCGCAACAAGACAGGGGACTCCTAGCTAGGGGTGGGCAAAAAATCCGAAAACCCGAAAACCCGAGAAACCCGATCCGATCGCACCGAAAAATAGGATACCCGATCCGATTTTTATCAACGGATCAGATAGGGTCGGGTACCCTAAACATTCGGATACGGATACGGATCATAGAAATAAAAACCCGCGGGTACCCGACCCGGGGTATAATATATAAATATTAAAAATATAGGGTAATTGTGTAATATCTTAAAGTTATTAACCCTAAGGTCAATTGGAAAATTTGGAATGGTCATCCATTCAGATCAGCGGCCGACACTTTACTTTCTCCTTCTCTTTCTCGAAAACTCCCTTTCTCCATCTCTTCAATTTTGTCAAGTTGAACTCAAGCCTGCAAGCCTCCTCAAGCAGACGATTCAACAGAGACTTTGGATTTCGATTTCTGCAAGCCTCAAGCAGACTGTTCAACAGATTTCTCAAGCCTCAAGCAGAAGTTCTACACCGACCTTCATCTGCAGGTTTGTTTTTTTGTTTTTTTTAGAATGCCGACCTTCAGTGAAAACTTTGATTTGTTGAGTAGTCTTAGTGCTTGAATGCTGCATCTTGCAAATTGTGATGGCTAGGAGCCTAGGACAGATAGTCCAGAAAATAATAATGTAAACGTAATTTAAGACCTGCTATAGTACTAATCATCCTAATTCAGCCAACATGACAAAAACTGGGAAAAAAAAGAGAACGAAAAAGCAAGTTCCTGTTCCATGAATTAAATAATTAAGCAAAGTGAAAAAAAAGAAAAAAGTTACCTCGTAATGATCCACAAGTTCTTGGAAATAAGAGTAAACCTGATTACACATATCATCAGTCCAAACGAACTCATCAGTAGGATCAAGAATAAGAGTAAGTTTGTCCATCTGTGTTTGATCAAATTCACTAGTTTCAGGGTCAAAATAAGCTGCATAGATCCTAACGTGTCTTGTTGCAGAGCTAATTTTTTTTCAGGTTTGACAGAGGACCATTCTATTATTAATATTGAAGATTGATGATTCTTGAAGATTGTGCTCCTTAATGTGTTGTAGAAGGTTGAGGTTGATAAAACATATTAGGGATTGTAATTTTTCTTGAAATTTTATTGTATTTGTTGACATTCAAGTTGTTGACACAAGTCTGAACTATTGAGAATTGAATATGCTATTGTCTTTGTCTAGTTTGAAACGAATGCTGCTATTGTCTTTGTTTTGGCTGGATTAATCACGTACGGCAGGTTCATATACAAGAATTTGCATTCTTTAAATAGGGGCGGGTACCCTATGACCCGCCCCTATTTTTTCGGGTATCAGAGGATCGGGTACCCGGGGATGATCGGAGAGGATTAGGGTCAAAAAAATAGCGATCCGATATGTTAGGGTCGGGTCAGCCAATTGTCGTTCGGGGCGGGTATCCGACCCGTGCCCACCCCTACTCCTAGCCACCCCTACAAGTTCCTTGCAAGGCACGTCCAGGCCCGGGCAGGTGCATCAGGAGAGAGGAGAACGCAATGCCTTCATCCCAGGGGTGCCCAAGCTAGAGTTTCCCAGATTTACTGGAGAGCAGGTAAGGGATTGGATTCAGAAATGCGAGACCTTCTTCCATTTGTATGGCATACTGGATTCGCAGAAGATGCTGATTGTAGGAATGCACTTGGAAGGAAGGGCAAATGTCTGGTTCCAAAGTTTCAAACAGGATAAAAGGACATTTGGATGGGAGGAGTTCAAGGAAGGAGTGAGTCGCAGATTCGGAGACCTTGGGGATGAGGATGGAGTTGAGGAATTCAGCAAACTACAGCAATCTTCCACAGTAATGGCTTATCAAGAGAAGTTTGAGGAATTGAGAGCCATAGTCCTGCTCAGGAATCAGGGGTTGAATGAAAGTTATTTCGTCTCCAGCTATTTGAGCGGGTTACAGGAGGAGCTCAAGGCACTGGTCAAAATGCACAAACCTCAGACCCTACAAGAAGCTTTCTAGGTCGCAAGGTGGCAGGAAAAGGCACTGGAGGTGATTTTCAAGAAGAGCAGAGCATCTAACAGGCATCCTTCACAGCTGAGTTCCAATGGAGGAATGTCTCCACACAGACCACCTGTGACCAAGGCAGCAACAGTCAGCGAAGGGGATTCCACGAAGCAAGGTGCTGTTTCTCAACCATACAAGAGAATCACTCCCACCGAGTTCCAATACAGGAAGGAAAACCATTTGTGCTTTAAATGTGGAGCAAAGTTTGGACCAGGTCATGTGTGTAAGGACCAGGGGATACACATGATTGTTGCTACTAATTTAGAGGACAGGGTAGATGAGGAGGAGGTGATAGAATACCTGGGTAGTGGGACCAAACAGGAGGTCGAACTATCCTTGCATTCACTCACAGGGAATCTGCTCTCTAGTACCATTAGGTTGCTAGGGGAGGTCAGAGACTCTGAAATTTCTATTCTACTGGACGGGGGCAGTTCGAATTGTTTCCTTAAGAAGACAGTTGCACGGAAGTGGCAGGAGCTTATCCAGCAACACAAACCTTTCAGAGTCAAAATTGCTGATGGTCAGGAACTTCCTTGCAGTCAGTGGATACCCAATTTCCAATGGAGTATGCAGGGACAAAAATTTTGCCACAATGTGTACCTGATAGATTTGGAGCCCTATGATCTGATCATAGGGGTGGACTGGATGAAAGCCTACAACCCACTAACCTTTGATTTTAAGCAATTGCAGGTCTCCTTCAATAAGGATGGTGACATGGTGACATTGCGGGGGAACGGAGGTACTGCAAACACTAGGATGACTCAGGGAGAGGTGGCCAAAAGATACATGAGGAAGAAACTCAAGCAAGTTGTGCAGGCTTACACGGTCAGTACAGCTCAGTCACAGGTAAACACCACTCCAAATATTCTAGAACCTATGTTGATTGAATTCCAGGATGTGTTTAGTGAGCCTAAACAATTACCCCCTAAAAGATCATTTGACCATCAAATTCCCTTGAAAACTGATGCAAAACCTTTCAAATTAGCTCCTTATAGATATCCCCATGTCCAGAAAACTGAGATAGAAAAACAAGTCAAGGAGATGCTGCATGGTGGCATCATCCAACCTAGTCACAGCCCCTTTGCTTCACCTGTCCTATTGGTCAAAAAGAAAGATGGAAGCTGGAGATTTTGTATAGACTATAGGCAACTTAACTCCATAACCATTAAAGATAAATTCCCAATCCCCATTATAGATGATATTTTAGATGAACTTCATGGAGCTAAAGTATTCTCCAAAATTGATCTGCGATCTGGCTACCACCAGATTTGCATGAACCTCTTAGATATTCCAAAGACAGCTTTCAAAACTCACTGTGGGCTCTACGAATTTTTAGTTATGCCATTTGGCCTTACCAATGCTCCAGCTACATTCCAGGCCCTCATGAATTCAGTGTTTGAACCTTTCCTCAGACAATTTGTCTTGGTCTTCTTTGACGACATTCTTGTATATAGTCCAGACATGGACTCTCATACCCGCCACCTTAGACAGGTCTTAGAGACCTTAAGATCTCATACCCTTTTTGCTAAGCTCACTAAGTGCTCTTTTGGACAAAATCAAATAGAATATTTGGGGCATGTGGTTACTGGTGAAGGGGTGAGTGCTGACCCTTCCAAGGTAGAGTGCATGGTGAACTGGCCAGAACCTACTAATATCAAGGCCTTAAGGGGGTTCTTGGGCTTGACTGGATATTACAGGAGGTTTGTCAAGAATTATGGCTCCATAGCCAAACCCCTCACTGATCTTTTAAAGAAGGATGGTTTTGTCTGGAACAAGGAAGCCAGTGCTGCGTTTCTTGAACTCAAACAGGCTATGAGTAACACACCTGTTCTAGCATTGCCAGACTTCTCCAAGCCTTTTGTGTTGGAGACAGATGCCAGCAATCAAGCTATTGGAGCTGTCATTATGCAGCAAGGACAGCCCATTGCTTATATGAGTCAGGCTTTAGGTGCAAGAAATCAGGCTTTATCCATCTATGAAAAGGAGTTACTAGCCTTAATTGCTGCTGTTAACAGGTGGAGGCATTACTTACTGGGGTCTCACTTCATCATTAGGACTGATCATCATAGCCTAAAATACTTGCTGGAGCAGAAGATCTGGACTCCATTGCAGCAGAAATGGTTAACTAAACTGATGGGGTATGATTATGAGATTCAGTTCAAGAAAGGAAGGGAGAATGTAGTGGCAGATGCACTTTCCAGGAGAGGGAAGGACTCTCACGAGCTCAGTGCCATATCCATGGTAAAGCCTGCATGGATCACTGACTTAGCTGGAAGTTATGAGCAGGATCCTAAAGCTAAGGAGTTGCTCACTGCATTAGCCATCAATGGCACAGAAATGCCTGAATATTCCTACAATGGAGGGGTCATCAGGTACAAGGGAAGGATATATGTAGGGGCCTCTACCTCACTCAGGCAACAACTCATTGCCTGCATGCACATGTCAGCAGTTGGAGGACACTCAGGAAATCTGGGTACCTACAAGAGAGCTAAAGCATATTTCTTTTGGCCTGGCATGAAAAGAGAGATAGAGGACTTTGTACAGAGCTGTGACATATGTAAGAGGAATAAGGGAGAAAATTGTAAGCCTCCTGGGCTGTTACAGCCCCTACCCGTACCAGAGCAAGCGTGGCAGCACATATCCATGGACTTCATTGAAGGGTTTCCTAAATCTAAGGGGTGTGATACACTGCTTGTAGTGGTTGACAGATTCACAAAGTTTGCACATTTCATCCCTTTAACTAGCCACTATACTGCTAAGAGTGTATCACAAGTGTTCTTTGATCAGATATTCAGACTGCATGGCTTACCCTCTAGCATTGTGTCAGATAGGGGCAGGACATTTACTAGCATCTTTTGGCAGGAGCTATTCTCACGGCTAGGGACTCAGTTAAATTTCTCTACTGCCTATCACCCCCAATCTGATGGGCAGACAGAGAGAGTGAACAGGTGTGTGGAGACATACTTAAGGTGCATGTGCTCTGAACAACCTCGCAAATGGAAAAGATTTCTAGCAGCAGCAGAGTGGTGGTACAACACCAACTTCCACACTGCATTAAAGATGTCTCCATTTCAAGCTCTGTATGCCTACACTCCTACACAACTCAACATCATCCCAGGAGCATCGATGGTAGCAGCAGTGGATGACTGGATGGCAGAAAGGGTAAACTGGAATTTGATGCTCAGGGATAATTTGCTGAAGGCACAGAATCGGATGAAACAGAATGCTGATAAGCTCAGGTCTGATAGAAACTTTGAGGTGGGAGATTTAGTCTATCTCAAGTTACAACCATATAGGCAGACTACTGTGGCCCTGAGGAGGAACCTGAAGCTGTCTGCCAAGTACTATGGACCCTTCAGGGTGTTGCAGAAGATAGGACCCGTGGCCTACAAACTAGAGCTGCCAACAGGTTCAGCCATCCATCCTGTGTTCCATGTCTCTCAGCTGAAGCCCTCTACTAAGGGGGAACCAGTCCAGTATTCTCTACCCACATTGGATGAACAAGGAGAGGTACGAGTAACACCCCAAGCCGTGCTGGAGAGGAGGACCAAAAGGAGGGGAGGTCAGGCGACAGAGTAGGTGTTGATCTTGTGGGAAAACCTGAATCAGGATGATGCTACTTGGGAAGATGCAGCGGTCATCAGGTCTCAGTTTCCAGATTTTTCCCTTCAATCCTAGAGACTAGGATTTGGTTAAGCGGGGAGTAATGTAATGACTAGTTCAGCCATTAGACAAGATTGAAATGCATTCCATGCATGCCGTTGAGTTAGTTAGAAGGGAATATTCGGGTAGTTAGTTTGTTAGTCTGTTATTGCCAGTCAGCAAGCAGCCAAGACATCATTTGCATGCAGCTAGATATCATCTGAGCTGTATATAAGCATGAGGTTCCGGAAGAGAAAGGCACTTTTGGCATTTGAATAAAATCTCAGTCTCTTTCTTCCTCAAGTCTTTTCCCCCCTTCTCTGTTCTCTCTTTCCAGTTTCATTACACAAAGAAATTGAAGGAATATGTCGAACTTCTACTTGTTTTTCTACTTGTCCCTTTTCATCCTGTTTAATTCATTTTATAATTTCTTCAATTTACAAAAATATTCAATACAACATATTAAACACTTTTCATATTTTATTTAAATATATTAAAGAAAGCTTGAAATAGTCTCATGACCACTGATGCACTCCACTCAAACTTAATTATATTCTGCAATTTCTATCGCAAGGAATCTTTTGTTCCACTCCTTGTTCTACTCACTATTACACTTTTTATTATATTACTATTTTTTCTTTATAAACATCATATTATAATTATTTTTTTCCATAAAGATCCAATAACTATTAATTGAGCAATACACAAAATTTTAAAATTTAAAAAATCAAATTACACAAAAAATTATTTTTATGAATTTTTTGCTGTATTTTTTATTTTTTATTTTATTTTTCTTTTTTTTAGACTATTGTATTTATTTTTTCCTATGTTTTAGTTATTTAATAGTAAAAAAAAGAATTGAAATATGATATTTATGGAAGAAAAATAACAATATAA